>NC_080713.1:23633698-23673698 GCF_019097595.1 Hemibagrus wyckioides
GAGTGCCAAATAGGGATTACTGCAGTGTGTGTGTGTGTGTGTGTGTATGTGTGTGTGTGTGTGCAGTTCCCACAGCCATCAGCCATTCTTTAGACATTATTCAGGGTGCACAGACTGACTCGAGCACTGAATCTGAGATGGCTCTTGGAAACTATTCACTTTTTTAGTTTTCAGTTAAATTGTCCAATGACTTTCTTTTGCAGATGTTACATTATATATATATATATATATATATATATAATGTATATATATATATATATATATATATATATATATATATATATATATATATAGATATATATATATATATATAATGTATATATATATATATATGTTTTATTTAAAATACAAGTTTTTCATTCATTTTCATTGGAAACTATTCACTTTTTCAGTTTTCAGTTAAATTGTCCAATGACTTTCTTTTGCAGATGTTACATTATATATATATATATATATATATATATATATATATATATATATATATATATATATATATATATATATAATGTGTATATATATATGTATATATATATATATAATGTGTATGTATATATGTATATATATATATAATGTATATATATATATATATATATATATATATATATATATATATATATAATGTGTATATATATATATATATATATGTTTTATTTAAAATACAAGTTTTTCATTCTAAGTGTTTGTTCAGCTTCACTAGTTATTGCTTTCTGCCTGGACTACAACATTCAATGAATTATAAAAAATCAAATGGCTTTTTAAGCTCAATTGATATTTTATAAAGAATGATTCAGGTTGAACACAAATCTCTCTCTCTCTCTCTCTCTCTCTCTCTTCAGACTGGACGTGCTTTTAATTAAAAAAAAATACAGAATGCTGGTAATGCTCAAGTTCATTCCTCATTGATTGAGGCTTTCAGTTATACTGCAGCACACTTAGAATAAAAAGGCATCCCGAAACAACTGGAGCTGCCATACGTAGTGCACGAGATTTACTGCTTAACAAACAGAATCAGCTGTGTGCTATCAATATTAAAGCAGATCATGTTCAGTTGTGTACGCTGTAACAGAACCCACCTAAGCAGCATGTGTGTGTAATATAGTACTGTATGATGTCTCCTTGGCACTGTCTTTCATGCTCACGTTAAAGCTATCGTTTCAATTCAGATATGTGTTTATATAAAACGGATACAGTGAAGATGTACACTATATTGCCAAAAGTTTTGGGACGTCTGCCTTTACATGCACATGAATGTAATATGGAGTTGGCCCGCCCTTTGCAGCTATAACAGCTTCAAATCTTCTGAGAAGGCTTTCCACAAGGTTTAGGAGTGTGTTTATGGGAATTTTTGACCATTCCTCTAGAAGCGCATTTGTGAGGTCAGGCACTGATGCTGGACCAGAAGGTCTGGCTCACAGTCTCCGCTCTACTTCATCCCAAAGGTGTTCTATCAGGTTGAGGTCAGGACTCTGTGAAGTTCCTCCACACCAAACTCTCTCATCCATGTCTTTATGGATCTTGCTTTGTGCACTGGTGTGCAGTCATGTTGGAACAGGAAGGGGTCATCCCCAAACTGTTCCTACAAAGTTGGGAGCATGAAATTGTCCAAAATGTCTTGGTATGAAGCTGAAGCATTAAGAGTTCCTTTCACTGGAACTAAGGGGCCGAGCCCAACCCCTGAAAAACAACACCTGAATTCAGTATGCTTATAAGCAATAAGCAATATGCTTTCTGTTCTTAAGGGGAAAAAAAACATCTTTCTAGAAACTTTTGTTGTAACATTATACACAAAGCATTTGTCCGACTGAGTAAATCAACTAAACCAATGTCATATTGAATTTACTGAAAGTATAGCCCCATGAGTGTGTGTGTGTGTGTATGTGGACATTTGGATATGTTTTGAGTGGAAACAGGATCTGTGGGTTTCGCTCTAGTACTATATTGGAATCTAGAACTTATCCACACTCAGTGGACTTGCTGGAGCCACATATCGCCTCCTACCGGACAATGAAAAAACACATAAACCCATTTATAATTTAGGCCACTCCAAATTCAAGTGTTAGGACTCAGTAACAACTTTAGGACTCAATGACAACTGAAGGCATACAGTTACACACAGATACTGCATGTGTGTGTGTGTGTGTGTGAATTTAGGGTTTGATATGAAGTGAATCTGTACTATACTTGGAACATTAATGACGTCATGATCCCATTCAGGAATAAGCATGATGTCATCACATTGCAAAATTAATGGAAAAGAAGCTCGGAAAACGGAGACATTCGTGTCAAAGATCTCATGAGTGGCTAGGTCACAGAGTGTAAAGTGAATCAGACCCATGCGGGACAGAGGAGTCATGTCCTGCTGTTCTAATGAGCTCCTGCTCTCTGGGTTGGTAAGGGCTAGCTGTGTGCTCCAGGGCTGTCGCTTTAAAACAAACCAGCAACTGGGTGAAGGGGTGGGGGGTGGTTGGGGGGTAAGAGACAGAGAAATGGTACATTCTATGTGGGAATGTTTGTGTTGGGTCAACCATGAGCTATTCCTGTGGGAATTAAGGCTTGGAAAGAGAGAGAAAGAGAGACAGAGAGAGAGAGAGAGAGAGAGAGAGAGAGTAGTAGTAGTAGGAACCTCTACAGTGTTTCACAGTAGATGATTCTTCGTTCTCCCGTGGGGCACTTAGAGGAGAAAGGAGTGATGAAGGACACTAAAAGAGAAGAGAGCAGTGCCTGAGGACTCCTACCTGCTCACACACCTGCACCGAAGAGGGATTACCTGTCCTCCACACCTGTGTGTGTGTTTCTCAGCTATGGAGGCTGTACTTTTAAGCCTAGAGGAAAGTGTGTGTGTGGGGCAGAGTGTGTTCTGGGATCTGACTTCAACCGCTCTCAGGAGACTGAGGCACACACACCTACTGTATAATACTGTCTACCAGGTATGAACTTCATGCTCGTGTGTGTGTGTATGTGTGTGTGTGTGTGTGTGTGTGTGTGTGTGTGTGTAAGTGTGCAAAGAGAGCCAGCATGATGAAAGATGCTTTTTCCTGTTCATTCTGTACATGCTGTGTGCTGTCAATACGATACTCTGTTATAATTACTACACAAGTGAGACTGGCTTGTGGCCATAGCTTTTTCATCTGGGAAATTAATACAGCTTTGGGCTGTTGTTCTTGTTGTTGTTGTTGTTATTGTTGTATTGAAACAGTTAAAAAACTACTTAAATAGTTAAATCTGGGCGTCCTTGGGACGTTTTGTGAGCTTTCAACAGTATTAGCGTTGCTATGGTGGTTTCTATGGATCTCCACAGGAGTCTTCAGCTCCATCTAGCACAGATCAGTGCTGTGTGTGTGTGTGTGAGAGAGAGAGAGAGAGTATTAAGCCTGTTCTCCTCCTCTACCTTCTCACGGTGTAAAAGCAAACAATCCTGAATTCATGAATACTGAATAGACCTGAACATATAATAAAATGCCCGAGAACAAATATTAACATCTTAATCTAATGGAAATAATAATCTTGCCTATCATTTGTGTAAAGATGTCAAATCCATATCGCTTATAAGCATAACACCGTCAAATATTTCACTTTTGCATATAATTTAGCGACTACAGTAAAATAACAGTAAAAGGTAAATGCTGATGTGAGTAAAGATGATATGTCGAAGGCCCATGGACAGCCGACTGGACTTTAAATCTAGCTTGTATGCTAGCTAGCGGAATAATTACAATGATGCTAGTTCCATAATTCATCAAGATATTAGCTGATATCCTAATAGGTTGCCTGGTTTATTTGTTTTGATTTCTGTTGAACAATGTGATCTCATTAACATCCTGGAGTTGTTTCTCTCCCACAGACAAGAAGTTTGTGAAATATAGTGTTTCTTATGGCTATTCTGCCTCATGGTCAATAAATAGTTTAACTAAACAAAAACTCCTTGATTTTAAAAGGGACAGAGCAAGCGGTTTGCTCATAGAAACAGCAGAAACTTAAGCTAGTTAGCGTACAGCTTTGCTAGTGGTGCTGATCCCCCACGATGTTGATAGCTAGCATAAATCCAAAACACTACAACATAACGTTCGTGGTGTCAGATGTTAGTGCTGGCAGTTTTACAAATGGCAAATGAATCCTGTGGGAATGTTGTGTTAACTTGTTAGACTGGTGTTAGCTTAGTGCTGGTCTCTGTTGGCTAGCATTCAGCGGTGGTAGCAAGAGCAAATAGCAACTTCCTGCTACAGAAATATGGATATAAGAAATGATCCAAAGACATTTCCTGATTATGTGGGCAGCAAATGGTCAGAGCACGGGTGCACACACACACACACACACACACGCGCACACACACACACACACGCACACACACACACACAGGGAGGGCTGTGCTATTGTCTTTTCATCATCTTATTAGCCTTTAAGCTCTAGAAAACATACTGTGTGAGGAAAGGTGTATACAATGAAAGGAAGTCCCCTCATACACACACCCTCCCAACCTCTTAGAAGCTAAAATGAACTTTGACCCATTAAAGGGGTCAGATCTGTGTGTGTGTGTGTGTGAGAGAGAGAGAGAGAGAGAGAGAGAGAGAGTGTAATAATAATGTTGTATAAGTCTTCAGGAGTTCACACCAGTGTCTTCTGTTTTCTTTATGAACACTACTTAATCTCTCTCTTTCACACACACACACACACACACACACACACATTGGCAGCAGACTTGTCCCCAGCAGGTACTCCTTGTGTGAAAACCCCCTTTCCTTTGCCTCCTCCGTCCTTATTCTCCTTTCACCCACTGATTCTTTTTCCCCCTTTTTTCCTGTTTCTCTTCACTAAAATCTTTCTCTTGCTTTCTCAGAGCTCCTCAATGACTCTCCTCCGAAGACGCTTTTGTCTCACCATAATCAGCTAATTGCGTATCTGTGTATGTGAAAGAGAACGAAACAGAAAAGATGGAGAGTGAGAAGGCTTAGGGATTATACTGTCACTCAAAACGTCTTCAGCGTATACCTGTATACGCCTCACTGTCCTGATTTAAGATGGATGTGTTGATGCTCAGGTTGGTCTGCTGAATTGTTTCGAACTGGAGGGATAAAGAAAGAATGTATGTAATGTAGTGGTTCTACTGGTTGGAAGGTTGTGAGGTCAAATCGCTGCACCAGCAAGATGCCTGAGACTGAAATCCTCAACTGAACCTGTAGTCCTGAATTATTTTCTGTTTCTTTGAATAAAAGCATCAGCCAAATTATTAAAGGGAAATGATTGAGAGATTGTGTTGAAGCAATAACACTTAAGACGTCTTTCAACTTTTTTAGGAGCATTGATTCGAACATTTCTACCACATGAACCAAGGCTGATTTCAGTCCCAAGAACAGAATAACATAAAATACAATACAATACAATACAACACAATACAATACAATACAATACAATAAAATGAAATAAAATAAAATAAAATAAAATAAAATAAAATAAAATAAAATAAAATAAAATAAAATAATTAATTAATTAATTAATTATGTAAGTAATATTTAAATTAAATTAATTTAAATTAAATAATAATTAAGTATAATAATAATGATAATGATAATAATAATAATAATAATAATAATAATGTCATACCCAGCATTTCAAAAACTAAACAATTTCCATTAATAATTTCTCATTTATATTAATATAATATAATATAATATAATATAATATAATATAATATAATATAATATAATATAATATAATATAATATAATATAATATAATATAATATAATATAATATAACATTGCTAACGTCTTATTACAACTTTGTTTGTTGTTTAAATTCACATAAATCTTTTCAGTAGATCAAGCTGCAACACTTGCATTACGCTACCAAGCAATTTTTAAAGCTAGTTTTATATTAGAGACGATGCAAAGCTCCTGATATGCATTCATTTCAAATCCTAAAAGTCACAGGTATGTTTTTTATACACACTTATACCTCAGTGCTGTTCGTTATTGCTGTTATGATGAATTTTCTGTAACAGAAGTCCCTAGATTAATTGAGTCTACAAGGAAATGGAAGCATTTATTCTACAGTGTCACAGTATCATTTCTATCATTACAGAGGTTTATGCACCATATACACAGGTTTTATTTAGCATGTTTGGAAGAAGTCTCCAGTGTCTGAAGGTCAGGCTCCAGGTCAGGTTCCAGACACAGGAAAATCTCCATTGTGAGTTTTTCTTGGTTACATGACAAGCTGCATTTTTGTCTTCATGAGAGAGTTCATGAGAGAGAGAAAAGAGAGTGCAGACAATAATAACAGGAAATGATGTGTTTTCTGGAACATTCCGTAACAATAAACAAAAAATATGAATGAATATAATATGATTCTGCAATTAATAAACGAATGAATTCTCTTTAAAGTGGTAAAGTGGACCCTGTGTGTGTCTGGTCACATCCCATCACCACATCATGGACTGTTTTCCTATAAAAACTTGTATTCTTTAGTTATAGTTGCTTGAAAGTGTCACACACTTTGCGTTAGTTTACATCCAAACCAGGCAAACATCCAGAAACTGTGTAGATCCGGTCAGAAGGTTCAGGAACATCTGTGGGAATTTTATTTATTGGACTTGATTGCATTTGCATGTGTGTGTGTGTGTGTGTGTGTGTGTGTGGTTTTCAGTTCCCATTGATGTGCAGTGCTGTGATTAAAGGATGTGCCTCTTTCCTCAGGTCTTTGACTGACACCAGTTTTATTATGTGTATGTGTGTGTGTGTGTGTGTGAGTGTGTGTAAGAAAGATGGCTTCAGTTTGAAGGAAATACCACATTACTGGCAAACTAACATCCCCAGAGCTGGATGATGAATGGGTCGTTCCAGTACATACTCTGCAGACTGTGTCCCTGGTTGACACACACACACACACACACACAGCCTACAGATCAGGTAGTGCGCATGCATTGCTCACAGCCATCGTCGCTTCCCACCGTCTCCATCATGGCAGGGTTTATTCTCCGATGTCTGAATGCCTGACAGGAACATGGCTGTCCGCCTGCAGAATCCTGAACTTCTTGGCTACACAGTACATTTTGGAAATTTCAACCAACACACACACACACACACACACAGAGTATAACACACACTTACATTACAACACAGCTGTATTTATCAGCCATGGGATTTTCCCAGAACATAGTCCTGTGTGAGCACACATTCCTCTGCTTTTCCTCTAATTTTCCTTATTAAGCTGAAATGCTCTGTGTGTGTGTGTGTGTGTGTGTGTGTGTGTGTGTGTGTGTGTGTGTGTGTGGGTGGGTGGGTGGTTGTGTGTTTCAGTTCCCACCAGCTGTCCATCAGTGTGTCATTGGTCGATAGTGGATTCAGATTATTTAGTCTGTGCTCTCCAGAGACTGGTCAATATTCAGATACACAGTCTGTTAAAAACATTTTCACATATGCATGTGTGTGTGTGTGTCTGTCTGTGTGTGTGTGTGTGTGTCTGTCTGTGTGTGTGTGTGTGTGTGTGTGTGTCTCCGTCCGATGAGACAAAGTAATCTGTTGGGATTACAGTAAGAAGCATGTCATTAGTGTGGATCACAATCACGCTCCTACAAGTACATGTGCATAGTGTTATCTATGCCAATCACACACACACACACACACACACACACACACACACACACACACACATAGTGTTATCTATGCCAATCACACACACACACACATAGTGTTATCTATGCCAATCACACACACACACACACACACGGAAATCCCATCTTTGGGTATATTTGACTGGGGATGTGGCTGATATGAGTGAATGTCTAGACTTATGGTAAAGAATATAATTACTAGGGGCTATTCTAATTTTCCTACATGGAGAGAACGTACTTTTGGCTCACTCTTCATCTCTCACTCTTCATCTCTCACTCTTCACCTCTCACTCACACTCTCACTCTTCATCTCTCACTCTTCATCTCTCACTCTTCATCTCTCACTCTTCATCTCTCACTCTTCACCTCTCACTCACACTCTCACTCTTCATCTCTCACTCTTCATCTCTCACTCTTCATCTCTCACTCTTCATCTCTCACTCTTCACCTCTCACTCACACTCTCACTCTTCATCTCTCACTCTTCATCTCTCACTCTTCATCTCTCACTCTTCATCTCTCACTCACACTCTCACTCTTCATCTCTCACTCTTCATCTCTCACTCTTCATCTCTCACTCTTCACCTCTCACTCACACTCTCACTCTTCATCTCTCACTCTTCATCTCTCACTCTTCATCTCTCACTCTTCATCTCTCACTCACACTCTCACTCTTCATCTCTCACTCACACTCTCACTCTTCATCTCTCACTCTTCATCTCTCACTCTTCATCTCTCACTCTTCACCTCTCACTCTTCATCTCTCACTCTTCATCTCTCACTCTTCACCTCTCACTCACACTCTCACTCTTCATCTCTCACTCTTCATCTCTCACTCTTCATCTCTCACTCACACTCTCACTCTTCATCTCTCACTCTTCATCTCTCACTCTTCACCTCTCACTCTTCACCTCTCACTCACACTCTCACTCTTCATCTCTCACTCTTCATCTCTCACTCTTCACCTCTCACTCACACTCTCACTCTTCATATCTCACTCTTCATCTCTCACTCTTCATCTCTCACTCTTCACCTCTCACTCACACTCTCACTCTTCATCTCTCACTCTTCATCTCTCACTCTTCACCTCTCACTCTTCATCTCTCACTCTTCATCTCTCACTCTTCACCTCTCACTCACACTCTCACTCTTCATCTCTCACTCTTCATCTCTCACTCTTCATCTCTCACTCTTCATCTCTCACTCTTCACCTCTCACTCTTCATCTCTCACTCTTCACCTCTCACTCTTCATCTCTCACTCTTCATCTCTCACTCTTCATCTCTCACTCTTCATCTCTCACTCACACTCTCACTCTTCATCTCTCACTCTTCATCTCTCACTCTTCACCTCTCACTCTTCATCTCTCACTCTCATCTCTCACTCTTCATCTCTCCCTCTTCATCTCTCACTCTTCACCTCTCACTCACACTCTCACTCTTCATCTCTCACTCTTCATCTCTCACTCTTCATCTCTCACTCTTCACCTCTCACTCACACTCTCACTCTTCATCTCTCACTCTTCATCTCTCACTCTTCACCTCTCACTCACACTCTCACTCTTCATCTCTCACTCTTCATCTCTCACTCTTCATCTCTCACTCTTCATCTCTCACTCTTCACCTCTCACTCTTCATCTCTCACTCTTCATCTCTCACTCTTCACCTCTCACTCACACTCTCACTCTTCATCTCTCACTCTTCATCTCTCACTCTTCACCTCTCACTCACACTCTCACTCTTCATCTCTCACTCTTCATCTCTCACTCTTCACCTCTCACTCACACTCTCACTCTTCATCTCTCACTCTTCACCTCTCACTCTTCATCTCTCACTCTTCATCTCTCACTCTTCACCTCTCACTCACACTCTCACTCTTCATCTCTCGCTCTTCATGTCTCACCCTTCATCTCTCACTCTTCATCTCTCGCTCTTCATGTCTCACTCTACATCTCTCACTCTTCATCTCTCACTCTACATCTCTCACTCTTCATCTCTCACTCTACATCTCTCACTCTACATCTCTCACTCTACACCTCTCACTCTTCATCTCTCACTCTACATCTCTCACTCTTCATCTCTCACTCTACATCTCTCACTCTACATCTCTCACTCTACACCTCTCACCCTTCATCTCTCACTCTACACCTCTCACTCTTCATGTCTCACCCTTCATGTCTCACCCTTCATCTCTCACTCTACACCTCTCACTCTACATCTCTCGCTCTACATCTCTCACTCTATATCTCTCACTCTATATCTCTCACTCTACACCTCTCACTCTTCATGTCTCACCCTTCATGTCTCACCCTTCATCTCTCACTCTACACCTCTCACTCTACATCTCTCGCTCTACATCTCTCACTCTATATCTCTCACTCTATATCTCTCGCTCTTCATCTCTCGCTCTACATCTCTCGCTATACATCTCTCACTCTACATCTCTCACTCTTCATCTCTCACTCTACATCTCTCACTCTTCATCTCTCACTCTACATCTCTCGCTATACATCTCTCACTCTATATCTCTCACTCTTCATCTCTCACTCTACATCTCTCACCCTTCATCTCTCACTCTTCATCTCTCGCTCTACATCTCTCACTCTATATCTCTATATCTCTCACTCTACATCTCTCACACTACATCTCTCTCTATATATCTCTACATCTCTCACTTTACATCTCTCACTCTATATCTCTACATCTCTCACTCTACATCTCTCACTCTATATCTCTCACTCTATATCTCTCGCTCTTCATCTCTCGCTCTACATCTCTCGCTATACATCTCTACATCTCTCACTCTACATCTCTCACTCTATATCTCTACATCTCTCTCTATATCTCTACATCTCTCACTCTACATCTCTCTCTATATATCTCTACATCTCTCTCTCTATATCTCTACATCTCTCACTCTACATCTCTCTCTATATATCTCTACATCTCTCACTTTACATCTCTCGCTCTATATCTCTACATCTCTCACTCTACATCTCTACATCTCTACATACATCTTGACTGGAAAGGAAGGTTGATGCTGAAAGGCCAGAGTCAGCATCCGAACAGTTCTAATGAGAGATTAGAGACACACATAAATCAGTCAAATAAAATAATATTAGGAAACAAGCTTCATAAACAATTAACACATTTTTGCTCTCACTCTGCTTCTTCACACACATTCACTGTACACAGTGCAGCATAGCATCACCTCCATCACCATATACCACTATCAGGAATAAAAATAAATAAATTACCACCACACACACTGATATATTCTGATTATATCTCGGCACTCTCTATCTGCGGCTCTTGGCTGAGTGTGTGATACCATTTGTTTATGACCTCAACACAACGTCTGTTTCTCTTTTGTTTACCTATAGATAACACTGAATATTACACCATTCTTCCGTATAAATACTCTCTGTTCATTTCAGTAAATTTTGAAGACTTCTGTCTCTGCATGGTTCTTTAGCATCTCATCCCTGGAGGACTCAGACTTCTTCTCCGAGTGAACCCCAAAATTCTAACACACTCTGACATGTTACTGATCACAACACTACATATACCGTACGTACATGAAGTCCTCAAGGTGTCAGTGCACAGTTTTCTTCTATGCTGGCTTGTGGTCTTAATGACAGATCTGTCGTAAGCACAATGGAAAGACCGGCTGGAATTATTTCCCTCTATACATTTTTCTGCAATGGACTGGACACTAATGTTACGGTAGCAGCCACAGTTAAGCCATCAGTGATGTAATGACAGTGAATTCAGAGCAGTGGAAAAACACACACATGCACACACATACACATACACACACACTCACATACACTCTGACCAATTTCATCTCATGTGGCTTAACAACTGACACACATTAAACACTGCTTTCTTCAGCAAGGTAAAAGGTACAAATGATGAAGGACAGAAGTAGAGTTGCCAGATGTGTGTGAAAATTCCAGCCATTTTCTAATACTGACAAAGTTATAGCTTCTTTTATTAATATAATATTAATATAATTATATTATTATATTATTAATATAATTAATATAAATATTGAACCTGTTCAACATCCTAAAATGTTAACAATCTGCCATTGCACAGCAAGTACTGCATGCTCATACAGCAAAAGTAAAAGTACTCTACTCTCGACTATCTGCTCTGAATATCTATATCTTTATCCTAACCAAAAGCAACACAAGTTTGTGTGAGAACCACAGACCTGGCAACCTGCTAACCATGACTATGGGTCTCTGTTCACTTGTAAGTCACTTTAGATAAAAGCATTTACCAGAAATGACTGACTAATTCAATTTAACTGAGCATATTAATTATTTTATATTTAATCAAAGCATATGATATAAAAAATGAATTAATGCACCTTTCTGTAGTCTGTGTGAGGAATTTTTGTTGCATGCCCTTCATTCTTTTTTTCTTGGTAATGCAGTATACTGTTGAAACAGATTCGTGGACTTTCTTTAGATATGGCAACCATCGCTCATCCAGTTAAATATCACAATTTTAATTCATAATCTATTGTTTATATATTATTTCATATTCAGTATTCATATACAGCGGTTTTATCTCATACAGAGTCACTGATGGATCCCCTACCTACTTTTTATTCCCCGTCTACAAATTCATTCTTTTTATCTGATCTACCTAGACAGCGCATGACACCATGGAGCCGACCTTCACCTTGAAATCTGCTCCTGATCGCTGGGAGAGCCGAACAGGAAGTGCCTGCTGATACATTTCCTATTTCATTTAGCTAATTAAATCATTTTGTGACCTCTCCGAATGCTCCTTAACATCCAGGCGACTGTTCACCCACCTTCCCTGTAAAACCAGCAGTAATTAAAAGACATCATAGCAGTTTCATCACACGTAGGTACACACTCCCGACCCCGCGGAACCCAAGCTGTCACTGTAACTGAATCGTTTGACTCACTTTCACTCCACTTCCTCCCTGCAGGAGCACTATCTGAAACACTGCCTCTACCTGTAAATTATTCACAACACACACAATGAATAAGTCACTAAAACCTGCTCATGGATGACATCAGTGTGATCCTGCTCTGTGATATGTATGTGTGTGTGTGTGTGCATATTCAACACAAATATCTGATCTTTCACCCCTGATATATTTATAAACCTGCCTGACTTTTCATTTTGATATCAGAGGACAGAATCATGTGTGTGTGTGTGTGTGTGGCTACTCAATCTATTTCCTTACAATGTATTTGCACTGAGCGCATCATCTAGTGTGTCACAGCACTGTGTGAAGCAGAGTTATCAACCCAAATGATGTCAATTGGTGGTATAATGTAATGCCACCAGGTTACATCTGTATCTGAATGTGTTTATTTTTGCCAAATACATCTGTATTCATATTTAAATTGGAGGTCTGAGTGGACTGATATTTTGGATTTCCCAGCTCTGATATCCTGCACATGCTCCGTGTAGGCTATATATAGTGGCGGCTCTGCAAACGAATAGGTTCGTGCACCAGTGTTATTTATTTCCCACACTGAGAAAAGGATGGAAATGCATTTCCCTTGTCCACTGCCTGACCTGGAACTTTGCTGAAATCTGGCATCCCTGCTGAACAATTAGTCCAGATGCACAAACCTAGTCGCTTACTATAAGTAAAATTTCTATCAGATTCACATTTACGGCATTTGCCAGACACCCTTATCCAAAGCAAATTACACTTATCTTATTTATATATAGATAGCAAATGAGGGTTACGGGCCTTGCTCAAGGGCCCAGCAATGGCAGCTTAGTGAAACTGGGATTTAAACTCACAACCTTCCAGTTAGTAGCCCAACACCTTAACTAATCTGTAACCACTCAAGATTTGTTTGTATTCATCCAAGTAATGTATTTCTATTTGTTTACATCTTTATTGCCAATAATACATTTTTTATACTACCACATATCTATTTTTATCAGTTTATAGTTACATTTAATATTTTGTTAGTTCCTAAAATATGCCATGTATCAGACTGTAGCATGTTCACATTTACCTAGTCTGACATCAATGTCTTTATGTAGCCACTCGACACTAGAGCTCAGCTATTTCAGCCAAGATGTTGTGGAGATTTTGACACTGATGTGAATTTGATTGGAAAAAATATTCTAAATCAGTGATCTTTGACTAACATACAAATCAATCTACTTCTTTACAGTAACAAAGTATAGTGGAACCTCGGCATACAAATGCGCTCCCTTAGGAGTTTTCTCCTTAAGAATTGAAATTTTGCAAGAAATTTCATCGACATATAAAGCATTTGTTGCTCATATGTCCGGGAGCCGTTCAAAATTTGTTTGCGTCACTGGAAAGCCAAGGAAAGCCAACCGAAGTGAGTTTATGAATTTTACGAAAAAGCGAAAGCTGTTTTGAAAGAGACACCAATACTGTCTTTAGCATTCGTTCAAAAGCTACGTGATTCTTTGCACATTTTTTTGTTGACCGATTGGTGGCGTGGGTGGTCTGTTCTATTTTTAGCCCAAGCTTGGTGGCATGCTTTCCTGTGAGGACCCTTGACCCTTGGAAATTGGTAATATTAGTAATATTTTTGGGTGGCTGGAATGGATTATCCGCATTTACATTGTTTCTTATGGGAAAATTCATATTGCAATACGAATTTTCGCCTTAAGAACTCACCTCCTAGAAGGAATTAAATTCATATGCCAAGGTTCCACTGTACAGTAATCCCCCGTTTATCGTGGGGGTTATGTTCCAAAACGAAAATCCGCAATGCACGGACGCCACCTCCAAATGCTTTTTATTTTTTATAGTTGTAAGCCGCAAATTACCCTCCCCCACTCTTTAAACACACACAGAAAACATTTTCAAGCATATATCGAGATGGATTTGGGGTAAATTTGTAGAAATATCACATTTATAGTGATTACTGTATGTATGTATGTTCCTTGCCAGAATCCTTAGAAGGTGCAGAGCCTTTGGGCGACATAATAGGGCTTGTGGAAAAAACGTAAAAATACAGCGTTCACAGAACAAAACGAAAGTGACGTGAAGAATTGGGATGCTGGAGAATTCTGCCTCCCTTTCCCCAATTGCACGCATAGCCAGCAGCCAATCACTAACCTTGATTAAATGAATGATTGGCCAGACTCGTTTTTCCAGCCGTACTGTATTTTGATTTTCAGCATCCCTGTACCGCGCTTTCCTAAACAATGCTATGTGTTCTTATTAACATTTTACTTCATTTTCAATTAATGCTTATATTTTGTAATTATTAATTATATTTTTATTAATAAATTACCTTAAAAACAAAAAAAAATCAACATAAAAACAATTCACTATAAATTAGTTATGTTCCAAATAAAAATCTGCGATATACCAGGGCCGCGATAAATAAACCGCGATATAGAGGGGGATTACTGTACAATTATTCAAGACTTTTCCACTCATGTATTTTAACCAGAGCGACAGTTTGTCATTTTTTTTGAAGATGAAGAGTTGTAGTCATCAAATTTTAAATCACATTCGACCATAGAGTGATTTTAATGGCAAACTGACTCAAAACTGACCAAAGGCAATATCTTTTAACAGGCTAATTTAAGTCTTCCCTAACGAAGAGCAATTTCTGCTCAGTTAATGCTCAGCATTTTTTAAATGAATGCAGCAGAAGCACTGCAGTGACAGTTTTCACACTTCGACCCGATTCATTCCGAATATATATTATCCTTTCAAAATCCTTTTCCTTTCTCACACTGAACTTCCAAATGCACCCATTAACTGAGGTCAGACTTAGAAAGTGGTTCAACAAGCAAAGGGTGAAAATCAACAGAGAGGATCACAGCCAATCAGAGCCGAGTGTGTGGAGTTCTGGGTGAAGGTATCCAGTAATGTGAGGTCGTCTCCCCAGGCACACTAAAGGTCTGCTAGATTTACGCTTGCTTAATTATGAATGAGTGAGGCATGAGAGAAGTGAAACAGATCTCTTTAAAACTGCCTTCTCAGCCGGCTACAGTGACTACACTCACGAGCTGTAATAAATTCAGCCTAAGTAGAGTGGAAAAGTGGGTGTGGCTTTGACCTCTGATGTTTATGTAGCTCTGCTCGTAAGAGTGGGTCTAGAATGTCGTGCCCAAAAGGAAAACATGCGTTCATACAAGACGATGAATCAGATTACGTCTGAAACTCCAGCTCTGTGTGTGTGTGTGTGTGTGTGTCTGTCTGTCTTTCTGTGGGAGGTCCTTAATATCAAGAAGCACCTAAAGTCCGCATCGACGGATCCATTTCAGTTTAACGCACTGCAGATGTGTGGGTGTTGGGTGGCGCTTTTTTGGACGTTCTTTTATCAACAAACTCCAGAGTCCACCAGTTTCCCAGGAATCTCGAGAATTTAGGTCTAAAGATGTGTCCCCCCTATATTTACAGCAAAGCAAAGAGCCTGGGAAAACCACCAAGTGACTCACACACAGAGAAAGAAAAGAGTGGGTTCTGTGTGAAGTCTGGCTTCTAATAGATAAGACATTCCTCTGCAAATATACACACACACACACACACACAGGAGATGAGTAATAGAAGAATCAGTTGGTGTGTGAGGCCCTAAATGGACGGAGGAGGGATATGTGAAAGGGAGAGAGAGAGAGAGAGAGAGAGAGAGAGAGAGAGAGAGATGTGCAATTTGTACTCTCTCTTTCACCTTTGTGATAGATGGGCTTTGAGTATACTCTACTGCTGCTCCACTGACTCATGAAAGAGTCACACCCCAATTACACACACACATACAACCTTAAACTGTGTTTTATTCTAGAAGCGTCCTAAATAAATATCATTCCCGGTTTGGGCAAAACCCAGAATTTTGTTCAGTGAGCTACGCTCCTGTGAATGTTTTAGCAAACAGAATGCACTCACACTGAGAACTAAAAAATTAAAACATGTTAGTTTTTTGCTAGAAATCATTTCAGGATTTAGGAAAAATACACAGCTAACATAGCTGAGAGAGAATATGTTCTTGGTTTACCTCAGGTAAAAAAAATCCTGAGGAAAAATCCTGAGAAAAAAATCTGAGGAGAAATTCTGAGGAAAAATTCTGAGGAAAACTCCTGGGGAAAATTTTTGAGGAAGAATTTTGAGGAAAAATCCTGAGGAAAAATTTTGAGGAAAAATCCTGAGGAAAAATCCTGAGGAAAAATCCTGAGGAAAAATCCTGAGAAAAAATTCTGAGGAAAAATCCTGAGGAAAGATTCTAAGGAAAAATCCTGAGGAAAATTTTTGAGGAAAGATTCTGAGGAAAAATTCTGTGGAAAAATCCTGAGAAAAAATCCTGGGGAAGATTTTTGAGGAAGAATTTTGAGGAAAAATCCTGATGAAAAATCCTGAGGAAAAATTCTGAGGAAAAATCCTGAGAAAAAAAACCTGAGCTAGTAGCAGAAACTGTTTTGGTTTCTGAATATAACTAAACTATTCATCTTTATAAGAAAGCTAAATATTGTCTTCCACAGGCATAACTAGCAACAACATAACTGAGGCTAGTTTTTCTGTGTGTAATTAGCCACTAGCAAGTTAGCAACCTTACCTAACCTGGCTGTAAGGCCACATAAGCTAGTTAAAGAGATCTAAAAAATTCCAAAATAACTCAAATATGACTATCAATATTTAGCCTACATTTGTAAACGTACTCCTCAGTTTGTGAAAATTTGCTTTTCTATTTTAAAAAAAAATGTAATATAAGTTTAAACTCTGAGCCTGTGAATAGAATTATGAGATTTTCTCCATTCAGAAGGATTCATGTGATGCTGCCCTCCAATTTGCTGGATAGATAGATAGATAGATAGATAGATAGATAGATAGATAGATAGATAGATAGATAGATAGATAGACAGACAGACAGATAGACAGATAGACAGATAGATAGATAGACAGATAGATGGATGTACTTTACGGATCTCTGAGGGGAAATTTGGAAAAACATATGGACCAGAGGGGACAGCTGCCTTTTTATACGAGACACACTTTTATCTCAAGAGGAAAAGAAAAAAACGCTGCTCAAACCACAGCTTATCTACAGATCTGGTTTGAGATGGGAACTCTGTGTTAGTCGCACATGGGAGAAGAGAGCAGAGGAGAAAAAAAAAGGAAAAGAGAGGAGGCATTGATCCATATCGGGTGTCCTGAGTCAGCAGTCTTTTTATGTTAAAGTGTCCTCTCTGCACCCCATTACACACTCTTTCTAGGACACTGAAAAGTTTCGGTATCTGTAAATGTGATATGGAGAGCGGCGTTTACCTTGGAAGCGTTACATTAAATGGAACTGCAGGCATGGTGTGTGTGTGTGTGTGTGTGTGCTGACCCACTTCCTGCACACTCTCTTATGCTGCCTTCCCATGCTATTAGAATTACTGTAAATAGCAGTTTGTCACCTAAAAGCTGCAAATAAACATCCGTTCCAGTGACAAGTAGGAGTCTGGGAAACAATAGTAACATCCCAGGGTCTATCCCAGGAACAGTAGATATATGGCAGAAACATACCAGGGACACACCTACTCATTAACACCTTAACAACGTAAGACAATTTGGGTTTCTTTTTGGAAGATAGAGACTATACAACCCATTGGGAGAAGATGGAAAACTACAAAAACAGTAACCAGAACTCAGGAACACAGCCCAAGGAGTACTTGTTTACAGAAATGCAATTTCCTTACATCTGTAGCTGCTGGACGCATTTTGTAACGGGCCAAATTTTTCAAAATGTACTAACATCCATCAGGCTAAACCATGAGGCAAACCTTAACAGTTGGACTTTCACACATGAGGAAGAGAAGTGAGAGCATCCGTGTGAGAGAACAGAAGCGTGTCATGGATAGCAGATATTTAAGCCGCATGTTATGAGCTGGCAGTTGGCACCCATTAAAATGACTGTAAAGATTATGAAGTATGACGAGAGCTATAAAGTTATCATCATAACCTACAGAAGTCTGCTAGATGAAAAGTTAGGCATAAAAGTTACACATAAAACCATGTAGGTGCAAATGTATGTTTCTGTATTTGTGTGTGTGTGTGTGTGTGTAGGCTGTGGCCAGATGGGAACTGAGCTATGCAGTGAAATTACAGCAGGATCTCAGACACGTTTGAAGTGCTCACATGTGGGTGTATGTTTTTTTCCACAGACATAACTGGAAACACGTTTTTTCTTTCACAAGGCAGACATACACATGTGAGCACACACACACACACAGAGAGAGAGAGAGAGAGAGAGAGGAGAAGAAAGGGAAAGCTCTATAAATTGAATATTCCTGATGTCTATGGTTTGTGATGTCAGGCCTCTTTTTACAGCTTAATTTTATATTGTATGTGGAGAGGGCTTACAGCTCTCTGTGGCCCCCTGAATCATACACACACACACACACACACACACACAGAGAAGAAAGGGCACACAACATGTAGATTAAGATGAGTGATTGTCCTCAGTGGTCCAATTGAACACACACACACACACACACACACCAGACTGATGAAAGTGTCCCGTCTTCATTCCTTCATTTGTCAAGTGACTTGTTTTCTGTCGTCTCCTGCCACTGTAGTTACACACTGCTGGACAGTTTGCTGCTCTTTAAAATCACTCACTCACTGTAGTGATTAATAACTACAATAACAACCACGTAAGTCGACAAGCTATTATACTAATCCCAGTTTATACTGCACCTCAGGCCTCGCTCCACACACCTGGTCCTACTCTCAAGAGCCCAGCATATAGAATTACACAAAGTTCAACACACACACAGGGATGGTTTCAGAAGGTTGTAGGGGATCTTTGAAGTGATCTCTGATTTAAGGGAGGATCGTAACCACCAAGGGTGTCCTGGAAAACGCCTACACATCCCCAACTTTCACTCGGGGGCCCTTTTAAACCCTCCACCACTGTGGCTTTCTAGACCAAAACACCACGTTTAGTAGATGAACGGGACACAACTTCAGAGTATCATAATATGGGTCTCACTTGTACTATTAAAAGTTTCTAACCTGGTACAGACTAGTTAAATGATGACAGTATAGCTTATTCCTATATCTTCTGTGGTTTCAATTAGGAACACACAGGTATGTTTTCACTATAGATGGATTCCTTAAACGAACACTTCTGTATTTTTTCCACCTAATCTCAATTCAAAGCATCTGCAGAGTACAGGTGTTTACCACACACAAGAGCCGCATCCCAAATGATGTACTACTGTATACTCTATGCACTTACTCTTTGCACTATGTACTTGTCTAGTGTATGAATATTTTGAAGGGTAGTATCGTCTAAAACGGAACACCTTTTTTTGCTAGCCGGAAATCTAATCCTTTCCTAGACGATGCACTAGCTTCAGCAGAATTCAGAGAATTTTTAAAACGTTGAAAAATAGATCACACATTGTAGACTAATTTAATAAACATGTTCTCTTGTGCTCCAGAGTGCTGTCAGCTCTCTTGAAAACATTTTCTCACCCTGCGCCAGCGCCTGGTAGCCCCGCCCTTCTTCTGCTATGTAAGCAAAGTGACCGTTGAGTGCATGAAGTGTCCGACATTCCACACTTTATTTTCAGTTGAATAAGTGCATCATCCGGGTTCTTTTCAGTATGAACCCACTGCTTCGACTATTTATACTACAGAATGGAACAGAATAGTGCATATGTGTGCTATTTGGGATTGCAGCTAAAAGAAAAAGGTTTACTCAGAACCTCACTTACAATGGGGTATAAAGACAGGTTTTCAATTCTGTTAATAAAAGTATTTTAACACAAAGGTCTTAAGACGACACAGAAATATGGCTAAGTCTTTCCGTAGCAGCTCATGTGGAGGTTCAGCTAACTTTCTAGCACAGAAAAAGATTATTCAGGGCCCTTAAACTTTTCCTAAGCTACTGTGGTGTTGTGTAACATGTAGTTAAGATATATTATACTCATTAAAAAAAAAGGAAAACTCGACTAAACATCTTACACTGTGCCTGTTCAGATCTGGAAAAATTTCTACAAATTTAAAATGTGGACCAGAGCACTATAATGGATATAATAGATAATATATGCAATAAAAATAAATTTAACTGAAGAAGTTAAACGGCAGTAAGTGCCTTTAGCCTTTCATTATGGCTGAGCTTTGAGCACACAGGTTCTTTTCTCAGCATAGGAAAGGTGCCAATATGCTCGCTGCTGGTTATCGTAAATACTTCACAAACACGGTAGACAGAAAACAGGCTGAATAAACAAACATAGTAGTAAACAGACTTAGTCTTGTTTGTGTATTGTACTGTAATGCTCTAAATCTTACAGGCGTTATCTCTTTTACCAGCTTTCTATCAAGAACAGGTCTCCAATGTTCATCAGTTTTTTTGGACACTAGTTTAAATGGGTCAGAAGCTTTTAACCGTTCACTTTACTTCAACATATCATCTAAACATCCTCCTTAAATCTCACTCCTCCAAACATGTTGACCCTCTAACCTGTCCTGACATTTACCCCGGCTGCCCCCCAAACTGCAGTAGTAGCCCCATAACACACATTTCCCTCGACTCTGAGCCTCTGCCTGAGGCCACGAGACAGAAATAACCCGACTTAGTGGCCTCTAATGAGAACCACATTTCCCTAAGTGAGAGCGAGACGGAGTGAGAGAGACATTGTCCTTAAAACTAGTCGTAGATATATCTGCCAACCGTTCTCCTTCTTTCATTGCATGAAATGTATAAATGTTTTGTTTCTGTTCCTCCTCAGGACAATTTGGCGACAAACGAGCACTAACTGACATTTTGCATGTAGTTTAGACAGGAGGAGGGACTGGGCTGGTTGAAGTTTATTTTAGAAAATCTGCTCCTCCAATCAGGACCGTGTGAGCTTGGCCGTTCCCATCCATTCCACGGCTCCCCCAATGCATCATGGGCTTCCGTGGTTGAAATGTCCAGAACCCTGTGTTCTCTCTCTCTCTCTCTCTCTCTCTCTCTTTCATGTTCGCTCTTGAACAACAGTCTCTTGTGACAGTGTTCGGACCTGCGCCCAAAGGAAGCAGTCTGAAGCTAAAATATTTCAAATCCAGTACAGAGATCATGTGGGACTGTTTGATTTGGACAAGCAAATAGAGGTAGTTCTGCAACCGTCAATTCTAATGGTTACAGTATCCCATGATCTTCATTTAAATTTCCTGAATATAGCTGCAGGGTTTCACAGGCAACTTCATTTCTGTTCCAGTTTATTAATAAAACCACACGAAGGAGCAATAAATAACCGAGCAGTTGATTAACCAAAATCTCATATGAATATGTGAGTCATATTCTGGGTTTATTTGATGCCCCTGTGTGTTTGTGTGTGTGTGTGTGTGTGTGTGTGTATATATATATGCCTTTGAAGAATGCTTGGAAAATGTACATAATTATAACATAATTAACATAAGAAAAAACACCTTTGATTTTAGAGGTTTTAATCGGAAAGTTTACGTTCATTCCACTTTCACATGAGCTGGTGATGTCATTACGTTTGGAGACTCAGACCTGCAGATTCACACCATTATCATGTAAGTGATGGCCGTGAGCAGACTGACATGCCTTTTACATATGCCCATGCAGACATTATTGACACTGGTGAAGAAATGCTTCTGAGTTTTATAGAGCCACCAGTAAATCAGTGTGGAATCTGAAAATTCAAGGCTGCATTCATATGTGGTTAAAGTGACCGTTGGGTGTGAGCATGCACGTAAGGTCACACATATGGAGCCACAGTTTTAAACCCTTTCATACGCCCTTTGTCAGCCAGCCAAACCAAACGGGGTAGCTGGGGAAGTCTGAATTAGAAACGGAGATGCGGAAGAAGGTGGAGAGTAAGAGAGAGAGAGAGAGAGACCGTTTCCCACATTCAATGGCAAAATCCAGATGTTGGTCTGGTGGCCGTTGGTCTGTAGGTCTGCATAAAAATAGCAGTCATGTGAATCACTTTACTGATTCAACTCATTCAAACCCATTTAAGTAGATCATATATTGCAAATTCTCCATCTTTCCTCCAAACTGTAGGGAAGTGCATTGTGGGAAACATCCTTTGGACACTAATCTATGGGATTTCAGGAGTATCAAGGATATCCTGCACTATACTTTCATACATTCACATACTCTCCTTAAAGAACACCTTGACTAATGAATGAAATCAAATAAAACTCTCTAACAAGCATACAATATGTAGTGAATGGTATTTTTGAAGATTTTGACAATTTTATTTCAAACAAGATTCAGATAACTCAAGAAAACACGTCTCTTCACGTGTGCACAGCGGTTGAGAAATGGTATGGTCCACTGTGGGGGTGTTTGAAAGTGTAATTTACGTTTTCTTTTCCATCGGCTGCAAAATAATACATATTTCAATGTTTAGTAAAATACAAATATAGTGTATTTTTTTAAGTATCACCGCTATTCTTTGTGTGTACGTTCTTCGTGAGGTTAAAGTAGGAACTATAGAGGCAGACACCCTCCATATAACATCAGAGTGAAAAGGCAAATAAATAATGATTCGTTTGTACTTAAGAATCGACTATGCGCAAAGAGCCGTTCATAAGGAAATAAAAAGAATCGACTCGTTGCTGAATCACAAATCATCGGTGTTGTACTCTGCCCGCCCTCCTCCATCTCCCTTCCCCCTCCATTCATCCTCCTTCTCTCCTTTTCCCACAAAAGCAAAACGCTACAATCACAGCCGTGGGAAGGTCGCGCAGTGCCGAAAGCGTTACACGGCACCGAGTCGATTCTCTTCTCTGATGCTTGTGCTCGCGCTTTTTTTTTGTTTTTTTGTTTTTTGCATGCTCGCACGGTGCTGAAAAAGACAGAGAGGAGGTTTTGCAGGACGGGGGTCGACCCCGGTAAATAAAGCACGGAGAAATAAAGGAAAGGAGGAAAAGGCGCTCCGTGTGGCGGGAGATGGGACGCGCCTCGGCGCGGCTGCGCTCCATCCGGTCCGCGCCGAGAGAGAGCGCTCCGACACACCGGACACAATGGCACGGATGCTCGCGCTGATTTAGGCCGGGAGACACAAACCTCTCTCTCTCTCTCTCTCTCTTTTTCTCTCTGTGCGTGTATGTATGTGTGCGCGCGCGCGTGTGTGTTGAGGATTTATACAGCTCGAGAGAACGCGTGCTTCACAAAGCAGGAGAAATTCATGCGCGCGGAAGCTTGATATTTCCGAGGTGAGGATCATCACGTCTCTGTACATCCGTGCATCCGGATTCTAGCACCATGTCATGTCATAATATCTCTCTCTCTCTCTCTCTCTCTCTCTCTCTCTCCTATGCAATGTACCATGTCTGTGCAGTCCTTCAATCCTTAAAGAAATGCAGTTACACAAGTTAGATGTTATTACTGCTGGGAGAATAGGGTAAGATGGAGAGCATCTTTATTCATCGTGTTTCAACCCAACCAGAAGAAGGCTGTGTGCAAAAAAAACTGGATAAAAACTGCTCGTGCAATGTGCTGCTGCTGTTAAGTTCATGTGCCGTGGTTTTTTGGTTATTATGTTGCAGCAATGTAATGCATTAGTCTTATGAAGTGTGTTAGGTTGGTTCCAGAAAGTGCTCTCTGTGTGTGTGTGTGTGTGTGTGCATGCAAAACTTGTGCACTTATTGCTTCTTTCCTCTGTGTGACGTGAAGGGGTTAAATCTATAAGGATAGTATCTGGGAGGATTTGCTGAAGGAATTCTGCAGACTGCTTGGTCACTGTTTGGGAAGCAAAACCCTAGCACAGGGAGAAGTGTGCATGTGTTTGCAGGTTTGAAGGCAGGGTCGGTGAAGTGAGGTGTTTGTATTTGTGTGTGTGTGTGTGCTGCAGTCTTGCTCCTCTGCTCATCTCTGCACTGCAGGGCAGCAATGGCAGCAGCAGCTCGGTGCCAGCCAGCCCCTATCACCTGTCCTGCATACTGACACTGACACTGGCACAATGCAGAATCTCAAGAGAGAGAGAGAGAGAGAGGGATTAACGATGAGGGCAGCATGGTGCCAGCTACCCCCTAATACCAGTCCTGCATTCTGCATAATGCTGTAACACACTTCAGACTCAGAGAGAGAGCTAGAGAAAGTCAGAGCATCATGATGGATTTGATGTTTCATCCCATCCTTTCCTGCACTCTTAAACTTCTGCATACTCTATGTCTCTCAGACAGCATGTGTGAGTCGTGTTTAGGGCCTGCGGCGTGTCAGCTTGTCAGCTAGCCGGCTTCTCGGTGCAGGATTTAGTGGCGTGATCCTCTGTCGATGCCTCGAACAGGACACTGAGGTCAGCATTTAATCTGTAGGGTAGACTGAATTTGCTCGGCTTAGGTGCACTGCACTCAGCTCCCTGGACTGCTGTGGAAATTCACTGCATAGCTGCATATCTTTTGGTGTTTGTGTGTCCTTTTTTAAGACGTGGTTGTAAAAATACAGCTACTCACCGTTAGCCTGTAATAATGCACCAAGCACACGCAAATGATATACACAAACATTAGATATGAGAATAAGATTAAGGTAGTCACTCCACCCAGGAATCATCTTATTTATGTATGATGTGTAATTTCAGGAGCTATAGATCACCGTGTGAGGGACATGTCTTTATCTTTAACAAACATGTCATTTTCTGTCAAAGCATGCTGCATGATGGTATCACAATAATCTTTCATAGACACAAAGCTCAAATACTGGTCTGTGATTAATCTGACCAACCATGCGATCATTTTAACACGTCTGAGAAAAACAAATCAAAACAAAAGCCCTGTGTACTCAAGGCAGCTGATGTAGAAATCTCAGCACAGGAAAAATTCATCACATGTAAACGCAAGGTGACTGTACGTCCTTGTCCACCACTCGGAAGAAAGGATCCATTATGCCACGATTACAGGAGACAGCGTTAAAAAGCATTACGTGGCAAACTACATCCACAGACACACACCTGCTCCCACAGCCCTCCCTCCTTCCGTCCCTCCACATCACCAGGATGTCCGAATCACACTGTCATCACACGACCAGTGGCTGCTCTAATGCTTGTTTACTGCTGCTGAGAAGCTTGTTATTTCTTGGTTATAATCCCTTGGTTTTGCAAAGCACAAATTAGATTTATTAACGATTATGGAATGCTCTATTCCGATCGGTCAGTTATTGGTCAAGTTAATTCCTTTTTTATGACAGCAGCTTTGGGGGTAGGTCCGACCTCAGGGTTTGTTATTTTTATGTTTGTATAACGTGCTCACACCTTTATTATATCTATCCAGCTTACACGGGTATGACAGATGCTCCATTTACAGTAAATGTTATGACATTTTCTGTGAGGTGTCTCCAGAGTCAGCGCTTTTGTAATAGGTAGAGGTAAAGCTTTCTGACATAGGAAAGTCTCTTGATGGAGGTGTTTATGCTTCGTCTGTAACATGACAAGCTTTTCTAAAGAAAGAGAAAAGGCAAGAGGCTGTAAGGGAACGATTGTTAGAGCACAAGTGAGAACAGGAACCTGCTTTGTCACGTTTCGATAAATTATCCTGAATTATAATGGACTAAAATGATCTAATAAGTTTTAATAACAGTTGCATTGCTTTGCATTACTCCACCACTTGATTATTTTTCTATAACATTACACGCACAGGTGTTTTCTTCTTTACATATAACACGGAATAATCAGTCATCATCACTATCTGTCCTCTACCAGTCAACAGACTAAGAGCAACTAGCATGAAAGCTGAGAAAATGCAAGCTAATGGTGTTTATTAAACTATATTAAATATAGGATTTATTCATTCGGACATGGCAAGAGAAGGCAGAAGTGATAGCTAACGTAAACCGCAGCAGGTTTATGAGGATCTGGCGTGCTCTGATGAACATTAATCACTCCTAAGATTGTGGTTAGCCCGTATTTCCTTTTTACTTTCCCTGAATTTAATATTACGAAAGCTCTTCTGAAGCGTTTCATCCAGCCAGAGCTTTAACCCGAGACCCAGAGTGTTGACGAAGTGAAGTATCAGCTCTGTTTTCTGGCTTGTTTTCAGGTGTGCTTAATGTGTGTTTTTCTTTCTTGAAAAGACCACAGCTTTGGAGGATCTGTCGAACAGGAAGAGGTGTATTTAATTAGGGTTTAAGAAGAGGTTTGCGGGAGATGGAGCGTGTGTGGAGGAGAACAGCGTTTGCAAACTGTAGTACGGCTGAGAGAAATTTGCCACATTTCTTTGCCCTGGTATAAAAAAAAAATCCACTTCACGAGTCAATAACAAACTCACACAGCAGTGTTTAGGTGGAGACTGAGAGTCAACTCACACACACACACACACACACACAGTCACTTCTGTAATATAGGTCCCGCCCGTCTCGCCTGTGTAGTCTTCAGCTGTTTAGACGGCTGTGTTTAGACCCTGGCATGAGGAGTAACACAAGAATGAAGGGATGTGTTTTCTTTCTCTGACTCCCCCACCACCCCAACCCCCCCGCCACCACCTCCACCTTCCTCAGCGTGGAGGAAACGTGAGCCGTCCTGCTTTTATCAGCTCCATTGTTTGTGATCCTCAGGGATGGAGTTTCCTGAAGGAGGCCAGAAAGCTGCACATGTTCCCCAGCTTGGCTCCCATGACCAACAGCCACACTGAAGTGTTTAAGAAATCTCGCTCCTTTTTTTCCCCCTTGTCACAATTTCCTTTTTGAACTAAGCCTACATATGGAGTCGGAGATGTTAGACGAGTGTAAGCAGCACCGGTTCTGTGTAGACGTGAGCGATTCCTTGCTCATATATCTACCGGGGATGTAAGAGGAAGCGAATGGGAAAGAGCAAGAGAAGAAGATAAAGGAGATTTTTTTATTATAAAGGATGAGGAAGACGATGGTTTGGCTTTGTAGATGCATTTGTTAAGTCTGTGAGAGGAAAGCGTATGTTTGGACCACCTCACCTGATTTGCCAGCCAAAGAAATGGTGTGCTTTTTAATGACCTAGATGTGCTCCTGGTCTGTCAGGCTCTTTTGTTCCTCACAGATGTTTGTGTGTGTGTGTGTGTGTGTGTGTATCCCTGTCTGCCCTCAGTAGGATGTTTACCATTTCACTTGGCACAGCCATGGCAGAGTGAACACATGCACATGCACAGTGAAATACGAAGCCAAAAAAAGCACCGAATAAAACTCCATGCTTTCTTAATACCTTACAATATTGCATTAATTTCTATGCGTATATTGGAACATATTCACTGCATATTACAATCTTCACTCTATATGCTAGGTGCATGTATACCAGGACACGCATCGCAAGACACAGTTTTCAGTGCTGGCAAAAAAAAAACAAAAAAACATTTCAGTGAGTCTGAAATTAAAGTCCAAAATGCCGAGGCTGGAGCTCGCAATGAATATTGCACCTAGGACACGCCTCCTGAAATGGCAGATAAGCTCAGGATTAAAACAGAATCGCAATGAAGAGAGTGTGTCTGTTGGTAATAAACAGTAAATGTATGACATTTGATTGAGAATCGGTTTTAATGAAAAGTTGGCCATATTCAGAACAAGCTTGTTTGTATGAGGTCGTGTAATTAAGCTAGTAAATGTTGAATTTTAACTTGAGCAGTGTTGCAAAAGTCCTGAGATGTGTATGTACACCGATCAGGCATAACATTATGAACACTGTCAGCTGAAGTGAAAAACACTGATGATGGCACCTGTTAGTGGGTGGGATATATTAGGCAGCAAGTGAACATTTTGTCCTCAAAGTTGATGTGTTAGAAGCAGGAAAAATGGACAAGCGTAAGGATTTGAGTGAGTTTGACAAGGGACAGACTGTGACGGCTAGACTGTGACTGGATCAGAGCATCTCCAAAACTGCAGCTCTTGTGGGGTGTTCCCGGTCTGCAGTGGTCAGTATCCATCTAAAAGTGGTCCAAGGAAGGAACAGTGGTGAACCGACGACAGGGTCATGGGTGACCAAGGCTCATTGATGCATGTGAGGAGTGAAGGCTGGCCCGTGTGAACCGATCCAACAAATGAGCTACTGTTGCTCAAATTGCTGAAGAAGTTAATGCTGGTTCTGATAGAAAGCTGTCAGAATACACAGTGCATGAGGGGTCAGGGCTGTTTTGCCAGCAAAAAGGGGGACCAAGACAATATTAGGGGCAGGTGGTCATAATGTTATGCCTGGTGGGTGTATCAGGATGTGTATTTTCTGATCAAATAATTTGACAAGCAGTAGAAAAAGTCTTGTCTGAGTCTCGTCTTTGCATATTGTCATTAGTTGATAATACATATGAGCATTAAAGATGGCATCGCTCTAGTACGCAGTATCACAGTACAGGTATTGAGCCAATAGCAGCATAAAATGGTGGAATTGCATATCAGAGGGCAAAAAACTAAGAATAAATTCGATATGATCCTGTAAAAAGTTCGGAATGTGATGCAAAGCATATTAAAGCTTGGTGGATATTTAATAAGAAATCAGCAGATGGGTATCGATATCGGCTGAAACTTTCAGTTATGAGGATTGGTACTGATTAAGGAGTGAACCAGGGTTGTGCCGCCATTAATGAGAATAAATAAATATATAAACTGCACTGGCAGCTCAAAATTAGTCCCATTATGAGGCGAAAACTGCGCAACTGGCAACATTGCATATATTTCTCTGACCAAACATTGTACTTCTCAGCGGTTTTTAGCACTGACGTCCCACTTTTTACATGATCCTACTGTAGGTTACATGTTTAGGCTCGTACTCCAGTGTCGTACATAACACACAGTTTTTCGTAGAAGTGCGAAAAGTCTGTATTTGAATTTCCCCAGAACCAGCTAGTACAGCCATGCTAATGTCCAGGCTAACGCTGCTAAACTAATGGCTAAGCTAAACTGTAACTGTTATATAAAAAGAGAACTATAAAAATATGCTACAAAGATGTCTCAGGGTTAAGTGTACAGTTGGTTAGCATGTAGCATATAGCTGTGTGGATGTGTGCTCCAGAATTTTTTCCCTTCAGTAATCAGTCCTCAGCTTCGGGCTGCGTTCACAACAACATTTTTCACCTTTCGCTGCTGATTTACGATTTATCTTAAAGTGTTGACAAAAAAATATATATATTTTATTTTGGTTTGAAATGGCAAGTTAGCCAACGAGATAACAGATAAATGCTGCACTAGCTGCTGAGTGTAAACATGTTCACAGGCTGACAAAATCTGTTGACAGAGATTAAACCCCAGTGCTTTATCAAACACCAGTCTTTATAACTACCAGAAAAAGCCATTTATTTCAGCAGGACGTGTCCTCATCTGCTTTTACAATGTATAGCTTGAGCTCAGTAACATGTTTACGCTCTTCCTTTTCACTTTCTATGCAACAGAGAGTTATTATATTATGATAATATTATATATTATTATAATATTATATTATGTTATGCACCATTATATTATCTCTCATCTTTTCCTGTTTCTATTTGTAATAGATGTTTTAGTCCAAAGTATAGAAATATTGTCACTGAATCTTTTAAGACTTTTCAGTACACCAGGTCGTAGCATTTTGAGCCCCCAGTCCTGCTTTTGTAGATCCTTTATGAGGATGAAGTTTATTTCCTACATGGAAATGGCTTCTTCTCTGTGAGTATCGTAGTTATTGATGCATTGTGGGAAACGGTATTGTAAAGAATAATGGGCTAGTAATCTGTGTGTGTGTGTTGAGAGAGATGGAGACAATGTGCCCTGTGTCTGACCTGTGTCTGTTTTTGTGTTTGTGTGATTGACAGTTATTAAAAGCTTGTATATCTAATATTCCGTCCACAACCGATAAAGCGGCTACTTCATAGCGACCTGCTTGTCCAGCAGTTATCTTTAACATGCACTGTGAACCGAGTATAAAAGGCCGCTCACATTCCATGTAATTCTTTCGCTTGAGTGCAAATCAGCGAGCTCGCACGTGGGCGCAGAAGAGCCTAGATGTGGGTGTGTGTGTAAAAAGAGTTGCTATTCTTGTCTTATCATGATGACCCAGTATTTACGGTGGATTTCACCCTGCTGTGAATATCTCCCGTGTGTCATGGTTGATCATACTCTCTCTCTCTCTCTCTCTCTCTCTCTTTCTCTCGGTAGATGACGGAGGGTCGGCGATGTCAGGTCCATCTCCTGGATGACAGGAAATTGGAGCTCCTTGTGCAGGTGAGTCACTCATTCTCCTCCCTCCTTCCCTCCCTCCCTGTGTGCAAGTAAACACCCTGTCTGTTTTACACCGGCATATCGAAAGCTCAGTAGTGTGATACAGTAATGACGCATCCAGACCTGCTTTGCACTCATCGACTCTTACAGCGCTGCACTGCCAAGGTGTATGCGAGCCGTGTCTGTTTTTATGATCAGTGTCTCAGATTTCCTCTCGCTTGTGTGAGAAGGGAAATCCTCTCTGTTCCTTTGAGAGTTAATTACCACCTCCCTGATAGAGGAGGACTCATTGTGTGTGTCTGTGTGTGTGAGAGAGAGAGACTCAAGCTCAGTTTTCTAATCTTTCTTTAAAATCTCTGTTCCATTTTTTTATGTACAAAGCAGTTTGTACATTGACGCTGCTTTTGTTGTTGCTTTTACCTCTGTGTTGAGAATGTCAAGGTTTTTAAAAAAAAATGAAGGTAATTACCTGTTTATTTGGTTAACCACCAGCTTCTCTGATGAAAGAAAGCATTGCAAGCTACTTTGTGTGACACGGTTGTCCTTATCCATCGCTTGTCAATACATATTTAGAAGAAATCAATATCCTCTAAGTCTGAATAGTAGTGACACCAATGACGATCAACTGGGATCTTTAAGGATATAATTATCCGCTTCTGTTTCCTCAGCTTCGCATCAGCTCTATAAGAATAAAAATAAAGGGACATCAGCATGGCTCTCGCTGTTACCTGAGCACCAGGTGAAAAAGCAAAACTTCTCACAAATCTCTCAGCACCCTTTTGTGCAAGAGCATCTCTATCGCCATTGGAAACATATCTAGCTGAATTACAGTGTAGGGAACAAAACAGTCACCTCTGGTCATTTACGATGTGTGTATTTTATTACCCTCTCTGTCTCCTTTGTGTAGTTTGTTTTTCCAGACATTCTTTGTTTCGGGTCATTGTGCGCTTATGAAAGTCAGCCCCGCCCACATTGGGATCCGAGCTGCGCCGGTTTGATTAGAAGGCGACTCAGTAGGGATCAGACTAATCAAGATCTGTCCCAGCGTTTACCATCTTACAGCCGTCATTACACACCAGTACTTTATGATGCGGCTACGATTTTCCTGTTAACTGTATGTACTGGTGTCCTGCATTGTCTTATTGAATTAATATCCTGAGCATTATTTCATGAGACTCCTGCACTTTATGAAGTCCTGTATTGAATCTTCTCCTGAATGAAACAACATTTAAAACTCGAAACTTGAAAGGGGGGGTGCTTTTAGACAGCAGGTCAGGTCCGGTTGGGGGCGGAGCTAAGTTGTTAAAACTTTCATTACTTTACCCTTCCCTTGGATACGCTACAAATCACAAACTACACCTTTAAAATTAAATTAATTTCACTACTTAATGTTGAAAAATATTTGCCAATGTGTGTGTGTCTGTGATAGAGGGAGAGCTGTCAGGTTACTCTGCAGCATCCTCACGAGTTAATCTGGCATGTATGTGTTGCCATAACAACCCCATCTGGTGACATCATGGCCAATGAAGACACACACGGTCCGTTGCGAGGGGCGGACCCTTTCCCTAACCTGATCAGCTCAAATAGAGTCGTTTAGGATGAGCTCTGCTTTCATATCAACTCAACCGTGTCGTTTGTCACGAGGCTCTCCAGCCTCAGAGTGCCATGAAATTATCTATTTGTCAATCTCCATAACAAGCTCTCCTTCCTCTTAATGTTCTCACCTTCAACACACACACACACACACTCATGCTTACACACTCAGGAAATTCCCATTTAAGAGCCATATTAAGCTTTTTTAGCATTCACAGCATTCCAAAGCTCAAAAAAAGTCAGGACACACATGCGGTCTGTGTGTTCAGTGTGTTCTCTCTCTGTCTGTCTCACTCTTTCTTCACAAGCTGTCTGTCAGATGATTACCCAAGCATGATAGCTGTAGTGTCCAGTCTGATTTCTCATCGCTGGAGGTACATGTGTGGTTACATCCTGTCGGCTTGCTTTTCGGCCTTCTCACTCTCTCTGAAGTTTTACTTGCGCTCTGCTTTTGTTCTGACAGCCAAAGCCATTTAGACGAGACTGGACCTTTAAAAAAGTCAGAAAAGAAGATGGAAAAAAAGAGAAATCTGCTGAAAGCAGCTGCACTGTGGGTTGAAAGTGGAGAGAGAAGGGTGATGTGTTACAAAACGTTAGGACACGGCAACCACAAACTTGCTGACCTTTACTCATTTTATGTAGGAGGTCTGCGTTTTAACATCAAAGTATGCGACAACATAGCGTTTTTCTAGCGTCTTAACTAAAACAGATGAGACTGTTTTTGCTGGAATTAGCTGTCGTCTTTGTGGTGTGTTCAAGTGCAACCTTTTACTGAAGATGTGAAACAATAGGAAGCCTTGGATGATGGTGGTTTCTCACTGGCAGCTTGGTGTGTCATAGGCTTTAGTCTTCAATAATTAGCCACTATAGCATGATATAGGAAACTGTCATGATTTTAGGTAGGAAATAGTAACATCCACATTAGAGGGAAAGACTTGTATTAATAAGGGGAAGTAAAATACTAATAATTTGTGTGGATGAAGGCCGCAGTGTTGGTCATTATATTCAGTTTTAGGGCATCTCTAGCTTCTCTTGCTTTTGTATCGCCCATATTGTCTTCCCATACTTCATGTATATCCGTGGACGGACAGTGAGACTCCCTATCCTTATTTATCAATGTAACAACCAAAGCAAGGTTGAACTTTAGCCGTCATTGCAGTTCAGTTCAAGCGTCTTTTGTTATTCCTTCTTTTCTTTCTGTTTCCTCTTTGTATCGTATTTTTCTCTCTCCAGTTTACCTTCTTTCTTCTTTGTCTCTGTTCATGTGAGGTCATAGGCAGGTTAATCAGGCCAGTGGGGATACCAATCTTCCAGATTTCTCCAGGAACACATTTTCTTGCCTCAGGGATTTCAAAGATGATTCCAGTGGCATCCGAAGCTACAGCACATTCTCATTGCTCTGTTATTTTTTTGCCGAAGGTCAAGTCTCATTTCTAGCTTCTGTTCTGAAAATATGTTTAGATCCACGTTTTCTGTGAAGCTGAGTGCAATCGGATTGGTGCCAACCAGTACAGCTATGCAAGAGCGTCCAAAAACATTCGGCTTTCTGCGCTACGCTCCTGGCACTTTTAACGGAATTTCTGGGATTGTTCATGTATCAGATATAACGTAGAAGATTTCCAATCCAAAAGGAGCCGACTCATGTTTGGATGGAAAGTTCCAAGATCCGAGCTAACAGATTTCATTCAAGTTGAGACTCCATGATGCTAGAGGCTAAAGCACAGACAGATAAAGCGCTAGTTTGATTGTAATAATGGGCTTCTTCTGTCTGGAGTCTGACCTGACTGCTTCCTGTGCCTCCTGTTTTTTCTCGCCTCACTGGCTACGCAAAGTACATGTCTTCGATTCAACGTCTGTGGTAAAAAGAGCTAATGGTGGGCCTTGTCCTTCCTAACTGAATTAGCCACGTTGGGTTGTTCGGAAGATGTCAAGAATTGACATGACCCAAGATTAGCTGTAGATTAATGGATGGATAGATAAAGGAATGAAGGGATGAATGGACAGATAGACAGACAGACAGACAGAAAAACAGATGGATAGATAGATAGATAGATAGATAGATAGATAGATAGATAGATAGATAGATAGATAGATAGATAGATAGATAGATAGATAGATAGATAGATAGATAGAGCATGTATAAAGAAGCTAAATGTTGTACGCAAGACTCCTAGTACTATCCACATTACTGTAGTGAAAAGTTTGTCTTCAGAGCTAATTGTAAACACTTTTAGTTAGCTTCTAGTGCTAATAGTGAGTTCTGGGGTGAAAAATATCTGGAAAATTGTGCATAGCTAGTGATAAATAGCATTTAGCTCTGCATTAGGTGACACGTGGCTTCATAGAAAGCCTTTTATTTTCAATTTGAGTGTTTTTTCCCTGTCTGTGTGGACAAGTCTGTAAGCTAGGTATTGCTTCTACATATGGCGGCTTGTTGTGAGTCAGATTTTCAACCATGTGTGCGCCGTGTTCTCTCTGGGCTAGTCTTTCATTAGCAGGCTGTAATTTCCCTCTGCTATAATTTGGGCTAATGGTGGCTTGTGTATTAGGGTGGAGGTCTGAGGTAAAATCTTCACAATATCCATAGCACGTGTTTGTTGTACATCATACTGACTATACACTCTTGTCCTGAAGGCTTTTCTGAGTTCCTTGTGTTCTTCCCTGCATATTTTTTCTCCCTTCAGACTGCGCTTATGTGTCTGTGAGAGCAGCTAATCCCCTAAAATACAGTTGCACTACACGCTAATGCTAGCTTTGGTAAACCAAAGCACCGAGTCTTGCCGTGTCAGCCGCTGCCAGTCACCGGCAACAAAGAAAAACCTTTGTGCTACAAAGCTACACTAATCCGGTTTAAAAAGACAGACCTGTTTTGTGGCCCTCTGCTTATTTTTTTGTCAAAATACAGCAGAGCAAACATCGATAAAAGGGTCTGGTGGATTCTTGAATATTTTTTTTAGCTCTAACGTGATTTAGCCGCGGCACACAGAGTTCACGGTTAGCATCTGATACAAATCAAGTGAGGAAAACAATTCAGTATGTCCTCCAGTTCACACAGTTAGCAGACTGTGGGAAAACACTAGATGGCAGGGAGTGTCCTAATCTCTAGCGAGTGAAAGAAGCGTTTCTATTAGCATTAATTTGAAGAAATACCAGTTGAAAGAGTCATTTGTGGCGGTGAACATAGCCAGTCAGGGAAAGGTCAAACCTTTCTAGCCTGTTAGTTAGCTAGCAAGCTTATAGCAGAAAGTAGTGCTCTATACATATATATATATTTAACAAAACATGCTTTGGTGAACAAATATGGAATTTAGCTGTACACTGGAAGTTTTTTAAAATCCTAAATATCTAAATCTAAGTAAAAATAGTCTACATGAACAGATAAATGTGCAGCTTTTTATTTTATCAGACAAAATCTAGCGCTAGTCAGGCGCTAAATCACAGTTTGTCTTGCATTTGATGCTAATACTGAGCTGTAAGACATATCTAGTCATGAGAGTGATTATAATACAAAGGTGTAGATTTTTGATTGTGAAGTTTTTGTGTATTTCTTTTCATTTAGAAAGAAAACTGTAATTAATTAACTGTTCACAACACAGTCATATATTTCTGTGTATTAGTCCTACATCCTGTGATTGGGATCCATGACTGCCGTAAATAGCAACGAAAATAGCTTACGTTGTTTTATTCCATTACACAATAATTCAAGGTTATATCTCATATATTCACAATGCATTGTGGGTCATTTGTATTATCCGTGTTATAGGGACAGTGAATCGGCACTGCACTGAATAGAGGGCTCTTACCATGCCAAACTAAGGCGTTCATAAGAAATTGATGTCCTTTTATCATGTGTCATTGTAATGTTTAGTGCATTCCTATCTGATCCGCACGCATCTCTGTGTTCACGGCACACCGGATATTCTTCCTGCATGTTGCATGCAGATATGGATTACATAATTCCCACTTCAGAAGCATGTCTCCTGTGAGATCGGAGACTAATGCAGGGAGAGAGAGAGAGAGAGAGAGAGAGAGAGAGAGCACTGAGGTGATAATATAAGTGTGAACTCAGGTTTAGACATCAGCCGGGTGTTGAATAATCTGATCCTCTCTCCGTGTTACTTCCTGTTTACATTTCACAAAGGCACACCGCTGTATCCATGACGAAATGAAACGTCGTCTTGTTACGTGAAGTGAAGAAGGCAACTACAGCTCATAAACTACACGCTGAATTATTGATCAACTCCCAGGCTCCGTCCGTACCGCCGATCCGCGTCGAGAACAAGTAAAGAGCCACTAATGAAATAATCCATCCATGAATTATTAAATCCAATAAGAGATGTCCTTAGTTAGTAAAATTGTGAGCATAGCAGAAGTGACAGATAAAATTGACTGTTTGATTCCTGGCTCAGAAGCAATGGGTGTGAAAAATGCACTAATGAGCTATTTTCTCCAACAAGTCTAAAGTTAATCCTGGGTGTGGACTCGGGGTGTGGAATATTCATGTGAAAGTGCACAAAGCGTGGGTCTATAAGGAGAAAAAATGTACCTTGTTGTATGAGTTAATGCTCAGAACAAAAGTGGAAAAGCTTAAACAGTGAATTTTAACAAAGAAACCTGAAAAACTCTCAAATTTTCAACTTGTGGAAGCGTGACCCATGAGCCTGAATGTGTTACAGAACCAGAGTGTTTGTTTTCTTAAACCTTCATCATGCTAAATACCAGAATCACCTGATTACTGCTTACAGGAGAAAGTGTTGAGATTAAAATGTGATAGATAGATAGATAGACAGACAGACAGACAGACAGACAGACAGATAGATAGATAGATAGATAGATAGATAGATAGATAGATAGATAGATAGATAGATAGATAGATAGATAGATAGATAGATAGATAGATAGATAGGCATTCAGATAGATAGATAGATAGATAGATAGATAGATAGATAGATAGATAGATAGATAGATAGATAGATAGATAGATAGGCATACAGACAGATAGACAGATAGATAGATAGATAGATAGATAGATAGATAGATAGATAGATAGATAGATAGATAGATAGATAGATAGACAGGCATTTAGACAGATAGACAGATAGATAGATAGATAGATAGATAGATAGATAGATAAATGGATGGACGGACGGACGGACGGACGGACGGACGGACGGACGGACGGACAGACAGACAGACAGACAGATTGGAAATTCACAAATGTTGTGGAAAATGTATTTGGCTAGTAAATACATGTTTTAGCTACACTGTTGTTCAAAGCTGTGCTGAGAATGGAGGCTTGATGATTTCTGCTTCCATAGCAACCCTGTTGCCATAACAACCAAGGCACTTGAAGAGGGTTTAAAAGTTTGTACTAATTTGTTACAAAATAAATAAACTGGCAATGTTAGGCTTCACCGTGCGAGGTACAGGATGTGTCGAGGAAATACATTACACACACACACACACACCGCCTCAAGCAGTCAGTGATTGGGAGTTGTGGTTGATTTAAAACCGCTTCCTCTGTCTGTCTCACCCACACACACACACACACACACAGACACACACACACACACACACACAGACACACACACACACACAGACACTAATTGAGGAAGTACATTCTCCCATTCCCATCCACATGCACTGTTTGAAACAAACAGACGCATTAAAAATGTTTAAAAGTGTGATTTATTAGGAACTTTTTGGAAATAATAATGAGGCAAAAGGTTTTTAGCTTGTAGAGTGATGAGGAATAAATAAATGCAAAGGTCATCAGAAACTGTGATGAGGTCATACTTTTCAGATCATTTTTAACATTTCAGCAGGGCAGTTGTCTGTGGTGGAAATGCAGTACACAGAGACAGTGATGAAAGTATACAAACTCCTCCATTTCCTCTCATTTACTTTTCTTTCTTTTACTCCACATGTTGTAATTGTGAATATGGATGTATCCATGGTATGAGTGTGTGTGTGTGTGTTTGTGTGTGTGTGAGAGAGGGAAAGAGAGAGAGAGAGAGCAGGGATGTATCTACGGTGTGTGTGTGAGAGAATGGAAGTATCTACGGTATGTGTGTGTGTGTGTGTGTCTGTGTTTGACTGTGTGTGTGTGTGAGTGTGTATGTGTGAACATGGATGTATCTTTGGTGTGTGTGTTTGTGTGTGTGTGTATGCCTGTGGGTGTTTGTTGGAGTTAATGAAAAGGGGCCTGTGTGAAACAGAAACAATAATTATGGCGTTAAAGTACAGGCCTGTTGACGGCACATGGCACACAAACACACAACAACATGACTTAAGGGTGTGTGTGTGTGTGTGTGTGTGTGTATAATGTGCATAGAGTGAACCATGTTATTGAAAGCATATAAATTGTATTACAGTTACCTGGATCTAGTAATCCTGGACCTGGAATTTTTGAGGACACACTCACACACTGTGTGTGCGTGTGTGTGTGTGTGTGTGTGCACTTTACAGTACTGATTTATTGACCCATCATCATTCCAATCCTCTCTTTCTGTCGTTTAGCCCAAGCTGATGGCTAAGGACCTGCTGGATCTGGTAGCGTCGCACTTCAACCTGAAAGAGAAGGAGTATTTCGGAATCTCCTACACAGACGACACGTGAGTTTCAATCACTCTTACACACCTGCAAGCTTCAATTAATAATCATGTCACGTTTAAAAGATCTCTGTCTGTCTGTCTGTCTGTCTATCTCTCACCCTGCACCACTCAGTCGCTTCTTTTCTTCCTCAGTTCCTTATTTTCAGATTCTTTGGCTTTTTCTTGCTGTATTTATACACTCAAACACACACACACACACACATAAACTCGCTCACACGGTCGTGTAAGAGCTCTCTACGGGACTGTGGTATTTGTAGTCTTGAAACATTTTGAATTCTAGTCAGATGACCTCTGACCTGAGCTTCACAGCAGTTTCCGAGACGCCAGGCTGCAGTCGCTAGGGAAATGCTAATAAACTCATGGCTGCTTCTTCTGCTGCATTTCTTCTCACTGTCAAACACACACACACACACACATGGACCGCTTCACATTATTCTCTTTCTCAGTAAGCTCTGTGTGATTCCTTATGCTGCTGTGTTACCGATTGTGCAGTAAGGGTGGGCGATATGACAGAAATATCCGTATGATATTTTCCGACATCTCAATCAAGCATATACCAATACAGTGAGGCATCGAGCTCCGGTTGGATTCTGCTCCGTGAAGATTTCGGGGATTCGAAGCGAAGATGCCAACCACATGTGGACTTTGAGGACGACAACAACCTCCTAATTAATACGCACAATAACATTCTACATATGATGTATCTTCACTGTAGAAGGGGCATTATTTATAATCACATTCTCCGATGTCACCCAAATGAGAATGAGGTTCCCTTTTGAGTCTGGTTCCCCTCAAGGTTTCTTCCTCATACCATCTAAGGGAGTTTTTCCTTACCACAGTCGCCTCAGGATCGCTCACTAGGGATGATTTTGTCTATCTTGGACTTTTGTACTGTTTCATATGTTCTGTAAATCTGCTTTGAGACAATGTCCATTGTTAAAAGCGCTATATAAATAAAATCGAATGTGAATACGCTCGTGCAGGCCAGGCGGCTCAGCTGAAGTTGTTGACTCTGAAACTGAGGTTGCGCAGCATGGAAGCTCTTGTCCATCAGCAGAGCTCTCTTCATAGATTAATGCAGTGGTTTTCAACCTTT
>NC_080713.1:23678698-23698698 GCF_019097595.1 Hemibagrus wyckioides
ATAGTTTGCCCTGCAGTGTCACTGTTTCACCATTAGAGGGCGTTTTGCATTTTAATTCCATGTGTAAATACAGGAAAAGATTCCGCTTCAGGGTTTCTCAAACCTGACTTTCTTTAAAAAGTGCTTGATGTAATTGAAATGTAAGTGTGTGTGTGTGTTACAGAATTATTCACTGTAGTATAAACAGAACACTAAGTGGATGCATTCTTAAATGAATCCTATTTTACACTGGATTAATCCTGTTTCTAAATTTCGGCACCCCTGGTTTAATTCAACGGTAACAACTGCAATATTCTTGAGTTTAGATTCATTACAAGCTCCTTTCTTCATGTCTTCCTTGTGTAGTGACTGATTATTCATCTCTCATTCGAGTATGTATTTATTTTCAGTGTAATTTTATGTATTTATTTTCAGCGTAATTGAGTTTATATTTAGTAGGAGATTTAGTTTGATTTAGAGAAAACAGTAGTGCAGGTTTATAAACACGTATTATGTAATTAACTGCAATTAAAAAATTCAATTCGCTCCTAAATATACGCAGAATGAATTTGAATGCATTTATATCTTCAGTAATTAATAGTAACTAAAACTTGTATTGTATGCTCTTGCATTAATATCTCACACATTCTGCATTAAGTGTCTGTTTCATGGATCATTTAATTTCCCTCGTTTCCACACCCTGAAATTCCAAGCAGCATTTTTCTTTTTCCCTCCGTTTCACGTATCAAAGAGGATCAAGAAGTCGAGCCGTCACTCACAGAATCCGGTATTCAGTCTGATGCTTAATTTAGAGCAGAATTTACTCGCATCTGCCGTCTTCGCAAAGCTGAGCTCAGGAGTCGTGGCTCGCAGCGCTGCTGGATTCTTCGTATTGAATAACGTCCAGGCTCTGTGCACTCGGATTCCGTCTACTTGTACACTGTAGTAATGAAAAATAAAACAAAGCAATTTCCTTTCGATATCTGGACAGACATATTTAGACTATTTTTAAGTGTAAAGTTTTTTGTCATGTGCCTAAAAAGTGTCTATATATGCTGAACAGCTTGTGCTATAATTGGAAGAAAGAAGAAATAGCCTTTAGCTGTCTCATATACATTACAGCACAGTGAAATTCTTTCTTCACATATCATGGCTTTGGAGGTTGGGGTCAGAACACAGGGTCAGCCATGATACAGCACCCCTGGAGCAGAGAGGGTTAAGGGTCTTGCTCAAGGGCCCAACAATGCCAACTTGGTGGTGCTGGGGCTTGAACCCTTGATCATCTGGTCAATGACCCAGAGCCTTAACCACTTGAGCCACCACCACCCCAACTCCAACTCCAACTCCAGCCTAGATACACTGTAGCTTGTGTGTAGTACAAAAAGTAGCTAAAGTAAGCAAGTGAAAAACCCTTAATTGTAAACAATATACAAGTAGTAGGAGATATTGCACATGCAGGACTCAAAAACGTGTTGACAATGGCAGCGTGTCCGATGTCAAAGTCCAGTTCCTTCATTCCTTCCTTCCTTCCTTCCTTCCTTCTTTCCTTCCTTCCTACCTTCTTTCCGTGACGTCCGGAAGTTTTTATTACAAAAAACAAAAATTGTATACTTTTTAACCACAAAAGCTCATCTAGCACTAGCTCTTGGATACGTGTCCGCGACGCTACGTACTATGTACTCACGACAAAGTGTGCCGTGATGTAGGCCCAGTGTTTACAAAGTGAAGGTGCAAAGACCAAGGAATGCAATACAAGTTACATATAACTTTGTGTCATTCCACACGCAACAACTTTGGAGCAGTCTCCACACTAGTAAACACTGGGTCTGTAGCTCCGCCTACGTCACACGTGACCTTCTGACGTGATTACATAGTGCGTAGTATCGTGGACGCGCATCCCAGAGCTAGTGCTAGACGAGCTATTGTGGCTAAAAAGTATTACTTTTTTTATTTTTCTATGAAAAATGGCCGATGGTTTGGCTAGATAAGAGTCTTCTTCCTGGGCTGGGATCATTTAGAGCTCTTCGAAGCTGCATTATGAAAGGTCAAAGTCGGGGGCACCATTGAAGTCCACTATATGGAGAAAAATCCTGAAATGTTTTCCTCAAAAAGCATCATTTCTTTCTGACTGAAGAAAGAAAGACATGAACATCTTGGATGAAGAGGGGGTTATTTGTAGATTTTTGTTCTGGAAGTGAACTTCTCCTTTAAGACCTGGCACTCGTGACCTGAAGATGGTGAGGTGAGGTCAGAGTATGTGCAGATGTTGAAAGGGTTTTTAACTATATGCATGAACAGGACATGGACTTGATGCTGGTGGCTACGAGCTTCTCTTCACTCCCGAGCCGTTCACACCTTTATGCCCCTTCACTCAGTGGGGAGAGTTTAAACACAAGTCGAAATCTCAGATTGGCCTGAGACGAGATTTAGTAGAATAGCTTGTAAAATTACAAAGACTCATTGCCAAAGACGACAGAAAACGACTCGACTTATTTATGGTGCAGTCTGCCGACGTCTGGAAACGGGAGCCGTTGAGATCCTTGTTGAAGGAAGTAGCTCAGGTTTAAAAAAATTCCATACACGCGGCATCATTTCCTCCAAAGTGGCTCTATGTGAGTATTGTTATACACACATCACATCCTGTGCCATGGAACATTCATGGCAAAAGCATTGAATGATGCAGGCCTGAACATGAGCAGTAACTGTATCCCGAGTTCTCTCACACACTCTCGGGTGGCATTCCTGACATTTTTCACCCCCTGTGCTGATGGAGGAAGGTGTTTGCCGCTCCTGACTTGTGAGATGAGGTGATTACCACCTGCTGATGTCTGTGTGCTTAGTCAGCAGAAGAGCAAACACACATGTTTAGCATCAGAAGATAACAAAAAGAGAGGAAGAGTTGGGATTATTTGGTCATTGCTAGTCTCTGACTCACACTTTCTCTTTATTTTTTTGTTTATAGGAGCTCATAGATGTGGACAGTGAAGTCGTGTTTGAACTGGCCTCCTACATATTGCAGGTAATGTTTGTGTGTGTGTGTGTGTGGTGGGGGATGGGGTAGGTAAAGGTTTAGTAAATAGGAAACACACTTTCTGTCCATCCGTGTGTGTCATAAGGACATCCATATGTAGTTTTAGTGAAGTTTGTGTGTGTGTGTGTGTGTGCACGTGTGTGTGTGTGTGTGCGCAAGTAGAATGCAGGTGCAGTAGAGCTGGTCTGTGTTTGACCTTACACCAGATGCGAGATATTGAGTCTCCCACTAGGTTACTTTAAAGTGCAATCATGCTGACACACACACACACACTCACACACACACACACACACACACACAGTACAATTCTCATTCTTCTCTTTTATGCATTTGGATGTACAGTAAGTGTGTTGCATGACTCAAAACATCTACCATGGGTTACAGTGTTACTGTATATTGTAGAATGTGTGTGTGTGTGTGTGTGTGTGTGATTTGTGGTAGCCTTTAACCCTGATGTGAGTGTTGTCTAACTCTACACTTCTCTTTTCCAGGAGGCCAAAGGAGACTTCACAAGGTAAAGCCCATGTTCATACAAAAGAACAGAGCTCAAATAACACACAGTTGATCCTGTGTATCACAGCGTCGCAGTGTGTATCAGAGTGTCACTGTGGAATAAGAGCAGACCTCACACACACACACAAACACACACACTGTAACAGAGAGAGAGAGAGTGAGTGTGTGAATGAACAGGGTTGGGGGTGGGAGTCCTGGGAACAGACTCTGATGAGAGGAAATGGAATGCAGAGAATAAACAGTGTTACATTACTGACTCTGACCCCGTCTCTCTCTCTCTCTCTCTCTCTCTCTCTCTCTCTCTCTCGTTATCTCTTTCATTTTACTTCCTTGTTTCTCCTAATCTTTCTATGTTTCTATCTTCTTCTCTATTTCTCTATTATAACTGCAGGACCTAAAAAACCACAAAAAAAACAGGAAATAACCAGACACAAGCTAGCTAGCGTTTAGCTCGTATACAGGCAAACTCAAAACACTGTGATATAGAAAAGACAAAACTGTCAGGAATTTCCTTAAACGTTTAGCGGTTCTTTGTCTAGGAAAGATTTTTATAACTAAATACACTCTTACCGTCATCTGCCTTTTTCGAGAAACAACACCGCTTCACAACCAATGTAGAAGAATGGCTGCTTAGCATCAGTCTTAGCATCTGTTAGCTAAGCTAAAAATACAGCAAGTGTGTAAAAATGGGATAAAACATCCTTTCTCTCAGGCTAACTGCTAAATCATTAAAATCACACGTACTATAAACCCCAACCCAGCCATTTCTACCCTTTTTTAAAAAAATATTGTGTCACAAACAGTGTAGAAATATATTAGCCATGAGCACAAGCTGGCTAGTGAGGGTAAATATTAACTAGCTACAAGTAATTGATCAGTATGTTTATAAAGTGTACAGGAAACAGGATTAAGCAAAACAAAATGACCGGGAATGTGAACATTTCTGTCAGAAGTGATGGTTAGTTGCTGTAGGCGTAAAATATCCCTGTAGTTATATATAGCCTTGACCGCTAACTGACCTCCTGCTTGTTCTGCTATATCGAAAAGCAGCGGGTTCACATGACAGTTAATGTGGAAGTCATGACAGAAGATATCTTTTTAGCTAGGTACACCAGGTATACAGCAAAATTATATCTAAATACATATCGGTCTAGCTATCAAGCTATCCTGATTATTTATCCTGTATTTCTCTGCTTTGCTGTGTTTTGGTAGTGTTTTCTTCAGATTCATTTCCGAGAGACGGGTTTTGCTTAAGTACTCAGCACATCTGGATTATTTTTCATGCAAGTGTGAAGCTATAGGCACATGTTGTAGGTCAAGCAACCTGACCTTCTTGCCGCAGTGCATTCTGGGAACTGTGAGCGTACACTAATGATCGATTTGTGTTTCATATTGCAGTAATGATGCCACAAGGGCAGACCTGAAGAAACTGCCCGCTCTGCCCACACAGGCCCTCAAAGAGCACCCATCCCTCGCGTACTGGTGAGACACACACACACACACTGATTAGAACTGATTTAAATGTTAATAAATATCGCAGACACACAGTGCAGCAGCAAATGATTCCAATGCACAGTGAAAAAAAAAATAAAAAGAAGAAACTCAGTGACCTAATTTAGCTTTTAGATGAATCAGAATCAGATGCAGAGGTTTCTGGCGTTATTCGGAGTCATATCCACTGCTGAAAACGACAGCTCTGCATCTCTGTTACATCCACACAGCGACAGATTTGTAGACAGCCTCTTTGAGCGTCGCAGCTTATCTCTCTTCCCGGTATCCGGTTTCACTCCCAGCATCTGCATGCTGTTTGGTCTCGCTGTGGAATTTACCCGGGCTGACAGCCATGTTCTCACGATCCTCCTGCCACGAAACTGTCATTTTTAACCCCGGCGCACATGTGTTTGTGTCTGGATGTGATTTTTCTCTCTCTCTCTCTCTCTCTTTTTTTTTTTTCCAGCGAGGACCGAGTGATTGAGCATTATAAGAAGCTGAGCGGCCAGTCCAGGGGCCAGGCTATCGTCAAGTAAGAACCTCACAAACAAAGAACGAATGAATAAATACCAAGAAAACACTTATTTCAAGTATGGTATTTCTCAGTGTGTCACTAAACTAGTGGCTGAAGATGTGAGATATCTCTGCATCTAATCCTTAATATATTAAAAACGCCAGTATGCGTGATATGTGAACTGAAACACCTCCATGTGACTGGGTTCCAAGTAGAAGCTCAGATTATTTACAGGCAGCCCCAAACGGGATTACAGAAACTAAGCCTCGAGTTGCGTTGTCATATTCCGAGCTATTTACATCACGTGAGCCAAACTTGTTAAAATACGAGTGGTAGTCTGGGAAAACCCGATCCGGGCGGCCCTTGCGTTTGAATTCTGGCTATCGTCGAGACTAAAATATTTGATAGCTGTTCAGCCTGCAAAGCATTTCAAGCATTAAACTCCTGTCACTTTGTTTCAGTAAATGATGTTGGGTATTGCACTCTAAACCTTGCTAGATAAGTGTCGGTGGCTCACGTGTTTCCTCACGCGGTCTCGCTTTGATCCGGTTTATTCCGGATATATTCCATAGCAATAGAAATTATAAAAAGTCTAACCAGTTCAGTTTGATAGCAGAGACTAGGTGTCAAAGTTTCCATCATGCTCCTGGTCCATAGTGAATTTTCTCTCTTTTCATTTAAGTGTAACTTAATTCTGTACATAGCTTTGCTTGTAACGTTTTACATGCAAGTGTGTGTCTGTTATGAATTATAAATGTACCTTGTTAAAAATATTACTAAATATAACAGAGGATTTAAGTATTATAAGAAGGACAGTTTTGAGTGTTTGTAAAAGGAGTGTTTTTCCTGTCACTTAATGATGGTGCACTTCAGAAGTGATTAAATATCTTTGGACAGTTAGGTGGGTCTATGTGCTATGTGTTATGTGGGCTCTCAAACCCCCTTCTTTCTCTCTGTCTCTCTCTCTCTCTCTCTCTCTCTCTCTCTTAGTTATATGAGCATAGTGGAGTCACTGCCTACATATGGAGTGCATTACTATGCGGTTAAGGTGGGTCTCTACTTCATAAGTGCATGGAAATATATCAGTATTAGCCTCAGCCTACACACACACACACACACACACACGAGCACAGTCTCCTCTCCCTCACATGACCCTGTTTGACACACATGTTCTGTGTCTATGAGAAGGTGTTAGGTGATAATGTGGGCGTTTCTGGCACAACGCTGCCGTCATCCAGTGCTGAGAAATAAATTTTGACACCCAGCCCTGTTCTCTCTTTCTTTCTTTCTTTCTTTCTTTCTTTCTTTCTTTCTTTCTCTCTCTCTCCCTCTCTCTCTCTCCATCTCAGGATAAGCAGGGGATCCCGTGGTGGTTGGGGCTGAGTTATAAAGGCATTTTTCAGTACGACTACCAAGACAAAGTGAAACCCAGAAAGGTAAGGAACTCTCTCCTCGTCCTTCTCCTTTTCTTCTTCTGTCTTAATTGCTGCCTGTGTGTGTAGTTTGCTAGCCTCAGATCACATCCCATGACTTGTCACAAGACATTTAGTGGTTTCAGTATGTGTAAGTCTGAACCACGTCGAGACGGTCGGTGTATTTCTGGAAACGGGAGCCGCAGCCTTTAGTTTAAAAACCAAAACATGGACCTCATGTTTCAATCCTTTCTATGCGACACGGTGCTGTGTGTTGTCTTCTTTTATTTGTGCATGTAGCACATCATCATCTGACCTCTCAGCACATGACATCACCAATAAAACAACCTGTGAACATAGAGGGTCAAAACTTCTGCTCTTTGAACGACCCCTGAAGTTAATGACCGCTGTGGTTTCCCTTCAGGGTGGAACATGAGACAGAGAAACACAAACGTTCGGACAGATCACACTCCATAACTCACATCCTACGGTTCTGATACCTTTTCCCTCCCTCTGTGTGTGCGTGTGTGTGTGTGTGTGTAGTTTCTTTATCCTGTGTCTCAATCCGCTTCTTAAGCTCAGCAGAAAGGGAAGATTTGCAGAGTTTGTGTGTGGCGCTGGAAAAATGCATTTGTGCACTTTCCTCCAAAACCACACTCTAAAAATAGTTTCAAAGCCCAGTGTCATCCAGCCAAGCGTGAGGGCAAACCTACAGGCCTACTCAGAGAGATCCGTTACATAGAGACGAGAAAAAAGGGCGAGAGAGAGAGAGAGAGAGACGAGGCAGGAAAAGGAGAAGGAGACTCAGAAAGAGAGAGTGAACAGAGACAGGAAAGGAGAAGCAAGAAAAGCCGAAAAGGGAACGAAAAAGAGACGCCTTTGCAGAAATTTTAGACCAAGGGTGCAAGCGAAGCAGAACACACAATCACCGCTTGTTACTGAGAAATCAGTTCACATAACAGAGGTGAGTTTTTGCCTAATCGTTAATAGCAGAGGTTTGAGGTTCTCCCAGGACGTATCTGATCAGCCTTTACTGCACACACTAATGCAGAATTTAACGCTTAGTTAGAGAAGGAGTGAGAAAACTCTGACACGGCTTCATGCATAAGACTAAACATTGAAAAGGCAAGCAGTTTTGTGCCTTCATTAAAAAGCACTCATCACTGTGTGTGTGCTGATTATAGAACATACAGTTTTGTTTGCAAGGGTTTCCATGTTGCCATCTGAACTAGACAAGACAAGTTTATTAGGATGCTCTGCTCATGCTCTGACTCTGTTCTCTCCAAGTTTGTGGACACCTGACCATCACACTCGGATGTGCTTGTTAAACATCCCTTTCCAGATTTTGACCCCCTTCACTTATAATAAACTCCACTATTCTAGAGCATTAGTGAGATAGACATCAGACACTGATGTTGTAAGAGTGAGGAGGTCTGGGGTTCGGTCAGTGTTCCAGTTCATCCCAAAGGGAACGTGCATCAGTGAGCCTTGGCCGCCCATGACCCTGTAGCCGGGTTCACTATTGTTCCTTCCTTGGACAACTTTTGATAGATACTGACCACTGCAGACCGGGAACACCTCACAAGAGCTGCAGTTTTGGAGATGCTCTGATCCAGTCTTCTAGCCATCACAATTTGGCCCTTGTCAAACTCGCTCAAATCCTTACGCTTGTCCATTTTTCTTGCTTCTAACACATCAGCTTTGAGGACAAAATGTTCACTTGCTGCCTAATATATCCCACCCACTAACAGGTGCCATGATGAGGAGATCATCAGTGTTATTCACTTCACCTCTCACTGCTCATGATGCTATGGCTGATTGGTGTATATATATACATTTTTCTGAAACTGAAATAATACATTAAGGTCAGATCCACATCCTTGCAGGGTTAGGGTTTGTAGCATTAATATTCATCTCTCTAAAATGACCCACATCATCTTTGAACTTTTTAGTGAGTGCTTTTGTCCTGTTCAGGTTCACAGTGGATCCAGAGTGGGTCCCATGAATATCAGACCTCAGTGTTTCATCATTCCATCTAGTATCACGAGCTTCATTTACATTACAGCAGCTGCCCCTAGACTTCCATTATAATGAGTTTGGAGTGAACAGGATTGTGGGCTTTTCCCTCTACAAAGAAACACAACTAATTCATTCTATATGGAAGGCTACAGATGTGGTTGTTAAAGATTAGACAGAATAAAAACTTTTGAGTATGCCTTTACGTGGATCTTGGGTTACAGTCAGGATTTAACTGTAGTTTCATTGGTGCATGTAGTTTTTAATTTTTTTCTTGTGCCCCTCATGTCATTATTTGGTTTAGATTGCAAAAACATGTCTTTTGGAAAAACACTGTATTTACTGTATGTACATTGCTGTTCGGTCCACACATGCTAATGATTAGAAGCGTGTTTGCCACCCGTGTGTGTGTGTGAAAGTGTGTGTGCGTGTGTGAAGGCAGGGGTTACAGTTAACTAAACCGCACTGTAAAGTCGCAGACTGAGTTAGCGGTTGAGTTTATTTAATAGGATTGAACTCCCCCCTGATGTGATACTGCAGTTACTCTGCCTGCACATGCGGGTGATGTGTGAGCACAAAATTTTCAGGTTTTGGAGACGTGTGTAAAACTTAATTGCCGTTTCTTTAAGTAAAGTTTGATACTTGGTGTCATCCAGGTCTTTACCCTAATCTGTGAACTCTGTGTATTGTGTGTGGTTTTACAGATTGGCGTGTATGTGCTGGTGTGTATGTGCTTATGTCTGCTTATATCCAGTAATGTGTATCCACTGGTGTGTATGGTGTGATGTCTGTTCATCTGCTGTGTATGTGTTAATGTGTGTGTTGCTGTGTTTGTGTTGGTGTGCATATGCAGATGTGCATATGCTGGTGTGTATGTGTTGCTGTGTATCTGCAGATGTGTATGTGCAGGTGTGTATCTGCAGATGTGTATGTGCAGGTGTGTATGTGCAGATGTGTATGTGTAGGTGTGTATGTGCAGGTGTGTATGTGCAGATGTGCATCTGCAGGTGTGTATGTGCAGATGTGTATGTGCCGATGTGTATGTGCATATGTGCAGGTGTGTATGTGCAGGTGTGTATGTGCAGATGTGTATGTGCAGATGTGTATGTGCAGGTGTGCATCTGCAGGTGTGTATGTGCAGATGTGTATGTGCAGGTGTGTATGTGCAGGTGTGTATGTGTTAGTGTGTATGTGTTGGTGTGTATCTGCAGGTGTGTATCTGCAGGTGTGTATCTGCAGGTGTGTATGTGTTAGTGTGTATGTGCAGATGTGTATGTGCAGGTGTGTATGTGCAGGTGTGTATGTGCAGATGTGTATGTGCAGGTGTGTATGTGTTAGTGTGTATGTGTTGGTGTGTATCTGCAGGTGTGTATGTGTTAGTGTGTATGTGCTGGTGTTTATCTGCTGATGTGTATCCACTGGTGTGTATGTGCAGATGTGTATCCGCTAGTGTGTATGTGCTGATGTGTATGTGCAGGTGTGTATGTGCAGGTGTGTATGTGCAGATGTGTATGTGCAGGTGTGTATGTGCAGGTGTGTATGTGCAGATGTGTATGTGCTGATGTGTATGTGCAGGTGTGTATGTGTTGGTGTGTATGTGTTGGTGTGTATGTGTTGGTGTGTATGTGCAGATGTGTATTTGCTGATGTGTATGTGCTGATGTGTATGTGCAGGTGTGTATGTGCAGATGTGTATCCGCTGGTGTGTATTTGCTGATGTGTATGTGCTGATGTGTATGTGCAGGTGTGTATGTGTTGGTGTGTATGTGCAGATGTGTATCTTCTGGTGTGTATTTGCTGATGTGTATGTGCTGATGTGTATGTGCAGGTGTGTATGTGTTGGTGTGTATGTGCAGATGTGTATCTTCTGGTGTGTATGGTGTGGTGTTTGTTTATCTGCTGTGTGTGCACAGGTGTGTATGTGTTGATGTGTATGTGCAGATGTGTATCTTCTGGGGTGTATGTGCTGATGTGTATGTGTTGGTGTGTATGTGCAGATGTGTATCCGCTGGTGTGTATGTGTTGATGTGTATGTGCAGATGTGTATCTTCTGGTGTGTATGGTGTGGTGTTTGTTTATCTGCTGTGTGTGCACAGGTGTGTATGTGTTGGTGTGTATGTGTTAGTGTGTATTGGTGTTTATCTGCTTATGTGTATCTGCAGGTGTGTAAGTGTTGGTGTGTATCCGCTAGTGTGTACATGCTGCAGTGTATGTGCTGGTGTGTATGTGCTTTGAATCTTTCCCAACAAGCAGTGGTTAGTAATAGATAATTAGTAATTTAGCCCATTAGTCCTGGTCATCCCTCGAGGGTGTGTGTTTGAAGTCATCTCTGATCTGCCGTGAGTCAGTGCTGAGCGTCATAACTCACTGTGGCTCATGCTGTTTAAACACAACACACATCACTCACCCTTCCTGTGTACGAGTGTGTGTTTCTGAGTGAGCTGTAGTTTATCATCCCCCCGAGAGGACCACTGCGTGTACGCTCTCATTGTGAGAGTAGACAGCAGGATGTGTGTGTGTGTGGTGTTCTGCAGAGGTTAATAATAGTGTTCTATAGTCATAATAACAACACACCCATGACATTTATACTGGAGCAGTAACAGCCAGACTCCTGGCTCCAGGACACCGAGACACGGCAGGACGTTTATAGCATGTGGCATAATTGTTAATGCATCTCACATATTAATCATGACGTTTAACTTAAACCTGTCTCTCACCTTAACCCCAAATTTCACCTAATGCTAACTTAACCTGGACCTTAACCTTAATGCTGACCCTGGCCTTAACATTCCCTTGAACAATAAACTTAAATAATAAATAAATACATAAATAAGAATAATTAGTTCATAAATTAATAGATAGATAGATAGATAGATAGATAGATAGATAGATAGATAGATAGATACAATAAAATAAATAAATAAATACAAATAAAATACAGTAAAATAAATAAATAAATAAAAATACAATTAAATAAATAAATTTAATTAAATCCTCATCTTTTTAAGGTTGGTAGACCTTTGTTCTGAATGGATGCATATATTGCATTTTTTTTTATTTACATTTTTTATTTGATTGGATTTATTTATTTATTTATTTATTTATTAACATTAATTGCATGCCACATTTAGATGAATAATCAGCTCTTTTTGCCAGGTTGCTGTGTTATAAACCCTTCAGGACATGATGTATTTATAAAATACCACATTATTCCACACCATACCATCCCAACGTTGATTATTTTCCTAGAACAGCATGTCTTGTCATGTTTTATTCACCTCAGTCGAGAACCTGACCTTGTTCCTGACCCTGACCCGATCCAGTCAAAGCTAATCTTGCAATCTGAGCGTGAGTCTGAGCATGAGCGTGTTATATCACTCGCAGGCTGACCCGTACACTCGTGGACACAGCATGCGGGAACTCAGAGTTGCTCGGTAGAGCACAATGTTTGAGGAACTTATTCATGTCAACTGTCAGTGCAACAATTCCCTTTCAGTTTTTATTTCTGAGTCCTATTTAGTATAATGAGGGTCATGAGGGTGTTGGCAAGGCTTAGTAGTGAATGCATGAATACATATACACACACACACACACACACACACACACACACACACACACACAAACACACACATCAGATTTGCTGTTGACCATGACCGCATTTGAATCTCACGGGCCACCTTGTTGTAGCCTGGACACTGTTTGGTGTGGTTAATGCTCTCCGCCTCATTGGTCACCGCTAGAACTAAGTGTTTAGATCGTCACAGATCATTCCTGCCCCCCCCCCTATCGGAGTGATACAATCTGCAAGATGAAAGCTGTGGAGAAAGTGTTGAGGTCAGATTTGTTTTTCATCCCGAGAGAGCGTCAGGCCTCTCAGAAGACTGAACTTTAAATGTTGCTCCCTGTCTGAAGTTTAGTGAATGATAGATGGAGAACTTTGTGTGTGTGTGTGTGTGTGTGTGTGTGTGTAGTGTGTTTGTCATTGTAGTCTTCTCCCTATTTCCTTCATCTGTCCATTGTTTTCCCAGGTTGTTAAAAAATTCTTAAGCTTTTTAAAGCCAGCCTCCTCCCTCCTCCCTCTCTGCTTTTTTTCCCCCCTCTTTTTCTCCTTCTCACTTTTTTCCCTTTCCTTTTTAATCCCCCTTTTCTCTTCCTCTCACGTTTGCTTGTTCAGAGGAGTTTTTTTGCCACTAATTGCCGCGTGTATGTGACTGGGTCTCATGTGGAATAATCGTTGGAATTCCTTTGGTGAAAGGATATGCTGAATGGGATCAGCGCGTGTTGTCCGGAGCAGAATAGCGTATTTAATCTAAGAGAAAGTCAGAAGCGTTCTGTAATCGCGTGAGTGAAGACGGAAAGTGATGGAAACTTGTATTTTTAGCCGTGCAGCTTTTTCTCCAACTTTCTGCCCTCCTTCTCTTTGTCTCATCTATTCAGCTGATGACTGCAGGAGTCCAACATGTGTGTAGTACACAAAACCCTACTGTGTGTGTGTGTGTGTGTGTGTGTGTGTAATGAGAACCAGAACCTGGCTTTATGAGTGAATGAAGAGAAAGGAGGGGCGAATCAAACAAAGCTCTGTGACTACTCTGGACACACACACACACACACACACACAGGCATGTCACTCTGAACTCTCCAAAGACCCCGCCCGCGCACAGTCCACGGTGGGAGCAGGAAGTGTGTGTCCCGGAGGGAGGGAGGGAGGGATGGATGGAGAGAGGGAGGGACAGAGAGGAGGGGGCTGACTCCTCCCTCTCTCATTCTCTTTCCAAACACACACAGAGTATACGCAGACTTGCTCTCTAACCCACACACACACACACACACACATATACACATAGTACAGTATGCTTAAAGAGATTCTGACACACATACAGCAGCTGGATTTCTCAGGAGGAGGCCTAAAGAGCAGCACGCAGCTTTAAAAGGACAAAGAGAGCAGCGGTGCGGTTTGGATGTGCATTGCAGATCAGGAATTTAGTCTCGGCCTGATGTGTGTGTGTATGTGTGTGTGTGTGTGTGTGTGTACGGATGTCGTCTTTGTGCATGGCTAGAGTTTGTTAGAAAGTGAAAGAAACACTAGTGGGACGCTGTCAAGCCTTTCTCTCGTCTCTTCAGGTGTTTCAATGGAGGCAGCTGGAGAATCTGTACTTCAGAGAGAAGAAGTTCTCAGTGGAAGTCCACGATCCTAGAAGGTAAATTTATATCACAGAACACACACACACACAGTAAAAACTAACTGTTTAGATACATAGCTGCTTGGATGGTTAAACTATTAATCGTGAAGGAAATTTTGTTTTAGAAAAATAATATAGAAAGATATGTCTCGAGAAAGATCTAAGCTGAATTGTAGTGTGGAAAGTGAGGGCTGGCAGGAAGAGAGTATTTGTGGTGTGGGAATATTCTAAATTTACCTCTTTTACACAAAAATGTGGCTGGTTTCTAATAATAACACACCGCTCTGCTGAAACCCAGGGAAAAAATACTGCACCTGCACAGGGCTTACTTCCAGAGAGCTAACATTGCTAGGAGTCCAATAGAAATCAATACACTGCGTATATATATATGGGGTATAAACATGCTAAAACTAGGTCAAGAAAATTCTTTCAAATAAACGAATTAAAATCCCGAACTTTAATAACCCTGACTCATGCTCACTCAGGCACCAGTTTGGTGAGACTCAGCAAACTGGTGTTTCACCACAGTGTGTAGAGTAGAGGAAGTGGGCAGCTTCATCCTTCATGTCCAGCAGCTCGGTGAATCACTGCTCTGGCTGTGTGTTTGTTATGATGACGTTATGTAGAGCGAGATTTATAGCGTTATTAGCATGCAGTAAGTTTCCCATTCACTCCCATTCCTCATTATTCAGCTGTGAAATCTACAATACAAACTAAACACCGCTCATTCAGGCTGTGTCAGGGCAGGAAGAGACTCGAACCAGAATACTATTTAATACGAAAAGAGCAGAGGGATTAGTCACGCATTAGTGCTGAGTGGAGTTTGGGTAAAGGAAACTAATCAGTAACAGTGGGATGTGTTGTGATGCTGATTTTTCCAGTAGCTTCACTTCCTGAAGTCTTTTGTTTCTGTAGTTTCGAATACGTTTTTAATTATAAAATGCATGTCATGCTTTTTATCCTTTTATGGTTACATCTAACATCTGTGAAACAGCTAACTTCCTGTTATCACTTATGCCACCACAGCTGTAAGCAGTCTTCCCATCACCAGCTTTACCTCAGCTATACCTCTCAACCTCAGCTTTACCTCTTTACCTCAGCTTTACCTCTTTACCTCAGCTATACCTCTCAACCTCAGCTTTACCTCTTTACCTCAGCTATACCTCTCAACCTCAGCTTTCCCTCTTTACCTTAGATTTACCTCTTTTCCCCAGCTTTACCTCTTTTCCCCAGCTTTACCTCTTTACCTCAGCTTTACCTCTTTGCCTCAGCTTTACCTCTTTGCCTCAGCTTTACCTCTTTACCTCAGAATTACCTATTTACCTCAGCCTTACCTATTTGCCTCAGATTTACCTATTTACCTCCGCCTTACCTATTTTCCTCGGCTTTACCCCTTTACTTCAGATTTACCTCATCTCATCTTTCCCTCTTTGCCTCAGCTTTGCCTCTTTACCTCAGCTTTACCTCTTTATCTCAGATCTACCTCTTTGCCTCATATTTACCTCTTTACCTCAGCTTTACCTCTGACTGATAGAAAGTTCAGAGACTGGAGACTTCTTCCCGCAATTTTCCTCGTTCATTATCACCCTACAGAAAACCTCTAAATCATCACAATCTGTTTATGTGGAGTTTATCTGGAATGCTAGTTCTTGTGTAAGCTGTTACCATGGAAACGATGCCATATTCAAAGAAATGCATTAACATGAAGCTTGCAGCTGGAAGTACTGTCAGAGCTGCTGTCACAGAACATTAATCAACTGCTCCTGACCAATCAGAAAGCAGAATTCAGCAGCACGTTGGTGTACTTCCTTTTTTTACTTCATGTTTTTGTGTCCAATGAAGCTTAGAAAAAAATGTAGGATTGTAACAGGTACATGTGAATGAATACCAGAAGCAGCATTTATTCTCTCTCTCTCTCTCTCTCTCTCTCTCTTTACTTCCTTTATCTACTCTCCTGCATTACTTTTTCTCCCTCTGTCTTCATTCCTCTATTTCCTCTCATCCTTTTCTTGCTCTCTTTCTTTCCTTCTTATTCTCTTTCTTCCGCCTCTTTCTTCCTCTCACATTCTCTGTCCTCTATTTATCTCTCTTGCACCTTTCTTTTCCTCTTCTCTTTTGCACTCTCTCTCTCACTCTCTCTCTCTCTCTCTCTCTCTCTCTGGTGTGTTTTGAGTTCTGAGCTCATCAGTGGCTGGTTCAGCTCTTTAGTGCAGCAGTTCGTGCCAAGAGCCACAGCACAGATGCTGACTGATAAACCGCCTCTGACGTGAACTTTAACCAGCTACAGAGAGAGAAATAAAGAGAGAGCGAGAGAGAGAGAGAAATAGAGAGCGAACAGGAGGCATTCAAGGCTACAGGAGACAGAGACGCAGTAATTAGAGAGCGGAGATGGAAAGATCCTGCACATGTTAGTGTTCATGTTAGATTGTTCGGATTTAGGACTCTTCTTTCTCAACCCTGTTGTCTGGATAAGAGTTATTAATGGCTCGTTAATGATCCACACACACACACACACACACACACACATAAAGAGAGCCATGAGAGAAACAGGGGAATGAACTTTTGATAAGAGTAGGAGGCAGGGGCTGTGTGTATATCTTAGATCTGTGTGTGTGTGCGTGTGTGTGTGTGTGTTGGGATATTTTTAGGTTTTTAGAGCACTTCAGTCTTTTTATAAACCTACTGTAGCAACAGGCAGACAGAGGACACACCTCCTGTGTGTGTGTGTGTGTGTGTGTGTGTGTTGAGAACTGCACTGTGGGTGGTACAATGGCCACATTTTTAGAGTTTTTTTTTAGAACTAAAAACTCCTGCTTTGGGGAATCTAAGGTAACTTTCATATATCCAGTCCTTCACTGAGAAGAAGACCAGATTTACTGCTCTGCTGGTTATAATCTAATTATTGACCTTTTGGGATTAGGTATCAAAATGCATTGGAGAATCAGCCAAATAATAACAGCAGTAGAATAGATTAATATGCAAATAGATTAGGTACTAAATCGAGTAAGTCTGCAATAAATTGGGAGCTCTGGGGTGTAATGAAGACGCTTGTAGTTCCAGGCAGATATTTTCCAGGCCTCGGGACAGAGGGATTAAAGTAAGAAGTGTTGCAGAGGCTTCAGCTCAGGAAGCAGTAAAAACACAGAACAGCAGCAACATTAATAAGCCCAAGAAATAAACCAGACCACTAGAGTGAACTGCAGTTTTAGTAGGTCAGTGTTAAGAGATATGAATACATTCATATCGTGTTATAACGCAGTAATAAGCATCATGCATGTCATGGCATTACACCTATAGCAATATTTATCATGCGTTTATTATGCACTGTCAACGTAATAACACCACTAACAACCGGTTACACATCTGTATCGCTCGTGAAAGATTTAGTGTGTGTTTACACCTCCACATCATCTAAAACCTAATAATGCATTTTATACACTGATATAAAGTAGCCTCCTGGTGGTCCAGCAGCAGGATCCAGCACTCTCATTGGCACAGCCCGGGTTCGGCTCCCAGGCAGGGCGCTAACCCAGCCACCGAAGAGTTAACTCTCAGTGCCCGATCCCAAGCCTGGATTAAATGGGAGGGGTGCGTCAGGAAGGGCATCTGTGCCAAATTGAAACATGCGGACCAAACGATCCGCTGTGGTCACCCCGAACAGGAAACAACAACAACAACAACATAGGCTGATATAAAGTGTAAAGTGTTTCCGTAATTTATTATAATCACAATGTCGTATGAATGTAGTCGTAGGTTGTTATACGTGTGTGAAAGTGCTGTCATTTAAAATAAAGTGCAGTGAGATTTTTCTCTGAGCTGAATTTTAATGAGGTGATTTATTGAGCCAGGAATATCGTGTGTGTGTGAGTTTGGTGTTTTTCCGTGCATCCTTGTGGGTTTCCTTTGGAATCAGGAGTCCTACAATAGGCTTCAGATCCAGATCAAACCTGATCAGGATGAAACAGTTACTTAAAGATGATTGAATGAATAATGAGGCTTGTAAGATGTACTATATTCATGTGTTATATGTGTAACAAGTGTGTGAATAGTTCAGTGTCATGGAAGTTAATCAGTTGGGCAAATTACAGTCTCTGCTTAACCTAGCCGATGAAGCAAGGATGATAACTAGCAAGGAGTGAGTGTGTCTCTAAACGTGTGCTAAACCGGACCTACTGTAATGTACAGTGCGGTAAAATTCAGTGAATATAAAGTCGGTTTGTGTTTGCTCCAACTGCAGGGCGTCGGTAACGCGAAGGACATTTGGACACAGCGGCATCGCCGTACACACCTGGTACGCCTGTCCCGCCCTCATCAAATCCATCTGGGCCATGGCCATCAGCCAGCACCAGTTCTACCTGGACCGCAAGCAGAGCAAGGTCAGTGTGTATGTGTGTGTTTAGATCATCAAATCTCCCCAGAAGGATAGAAATATTCGAACACTTTTTATCCAGCTGCAGTAATAATTGTGTTAACGGGTATGATGTTTATGTGCACACTAACAAATGGAAATAAATTGTATTTTCCCCCTAATCACGTCAAATAAATAGCTTCCTTTACCAGATTAACGTTTGCCAAGAAAATATCCAGCTTGCAAACTTCACTAATGATGCATCAGGTACTCTCTTAACTGTAAAGCAATCAAATAATACTGTTGTGATGACACTTGCGCAATAGTTTATTGAAATTGGGGAATATAATGTTTCCATAGACAGCTGTTTAGTTTCCTGTGCAAAAAAAGGTCAAGCGGCTTCCCATCAGCCTGTCAAGAATGAGCTCATTAGCTGCCTGGAGCTTATTTTTGAAGTATATCAGTGGTTACATCATACACAACTGACCGGTGTTAATTCTTTTCGCAGTTTGTCGAGACTACATTCATGAGCACACACACACACACACACAGTTTCTTCACTGTGTGACTCCTCAAAGCAAGCAGGAGGATTGTGTTACACTTTTAAAAGCCGGGAAATGTTCGTCTCTCGGAAAATCCTGTCACACACCATACAGCTGGCTCGCACATTCATCGTGTCTCGCTATATATCTCTGGGTCTCCCTGACTTTATTTCTTTCTCATCTTTCTTTCTTTCTCTCAGTCAAAGATCCACGCAGCACGCAGTCTAAACGAAATAGCCATCGACCTCACAGAGACGGGCACGCTGAAAACCTCTAAACTCGCCAACATGGGCAGCAAGGGCAAGATCATCAGCGGGAGCAGCGGGAGCCTTCTGTCCTCAGGTTAGTGCGCACATACACACACACACACACACACACACACACACACACAAGATTTATACAGTTGTATGTTTGATGCATTGTGTCTCAGATGGAATTTTTCATTTGCACAGTCCAGTGTGTGTGTGTATGTGTGTGTGGGTTAGAGCGAGAACAGCTCTCCACGCTGTTGGTTTTGGAAACTTGCCGCAGTATCAATTATCATGGACAGAAAGCGAGAGAGTTGAGAGAAAGAGGGAGGAAGGGAGAGCCGGTCATCAGCCTTTCGCTTCCAGGCCGCATGAGGCGAGAGAGTTGAGAGATGAGATCACTGACGTGGAGGCGCAGTCAAGTGACTGTGCTACAGTTCATCTATACCGTGCTCCTGGTTTGTGAGCGTAACCCTTTCAGACCCACATGCTCGTGTGTTAGTTGCAGAAAGACCGAGGACGAACATTTCTCCTGTCAGATCTTTGATTCAGTGCGAAACTCAGAAGAACAGGAGGATCACGAAGGCCAGTATTGCAGCAGAGTGAAGCAAATACTGGGGTAGAACCCAAAAAAAGTGACTCTAGTTTCGGATTGTGTATCAAGTTCTCTGTTCAAATAATTCAGCTAATCCATTTATATTTACATTTATGTTAAATATTCAGCCAA